>NC_081409.1:843604836-843778836 GCF_030272615.1 Cryptomeria japonica | reverse complement strand
AGGGTTTCGCCAGTAGAGATTTTGATGAAGATCTTTGATGAATTGCATAAATGGTGTTGGTGCAGTTTCTGGTGGGGTTTCAGGATGTTGTTGGTGATCATGTTCGAGATATGGTGGATAGAGATCATTGTTGTAGCATGTGGACCTATACTGGGTACCAGTTGGTCTAGGTTATGGACCGGTTTAATGAAGCATGCAGAGTGGACCTCTTGATACATTTATGGGATGCCTTATGTGTTGGATATTATTTGTTTGGTATAAGTCTGACATGTTTTGTAATTATGTAATTGGTTTATTGTTTGGTGGCTGACTTGATTGTTTATGGTCAAGGGCTTGTATATATAGATGTAAGATCTCATTTTAGATCATATATAGGAATGGGAAATGGATATGTAATGTGAGAATAATGTAATATCATTCGGGAAGAGGATTTGGTCGATCATTGGAGATCAAATTGGGTTTATGTAAAAGGATTTAGTCCTCCGATTTTGAGCTTAACCAGAACTATACTCAGGCATAAGAGATGCTATCTTTTGTAGTTCAACACTTCTCCGAATTGTAGTATGGATTTCTATGTAGTCAGTGAGACACCTTTTGTGATGAGCAATGTGCTCTAGGTTGTCGGCCTTCCTGCAAGTGTAGGCCCCTCAATATTAATTCACATACTTATTGCAGAAGTATTATCTAACTGTGAGTAGGCTTCCTACAGTGGTTTTTCCCTTTACTGGGTTTTCCACATATAAATCTTGGTGTCATGTGGATGGTATTTATTCTTTGATTTTTGTTTATGCTCAATTGGTTTAATAGCTATTCTGGTATTTGGTTTAAGAATTTATGGTATTAATGTTTACGGTTCTGGTATTAGAGTTTTAATTGCTAATGGTTACAGTAGTCTGTGACAACTGATTCAACCCCCTCTCTCAGTTGTCTTCCGATTATTTGAACTATCTAACAGAATGCTTGGTTGATGAATGTTGAATTTTGTTGAAGACTTCAAAGATCTACTCTTTCGCTACGTAGAAGGCTCTTTATGCTCCAAAAAACTGCTCTCAGATTCTTAGAAAAAAAGACCCCTTCAAATGAAGAAATAAAGCTCTTAAGTATGAAACCCTAGATCTTAATTTCATGTTTAGGCCGACATATGATTTGAATTTCCTACCAATATTTTGGGGTTAAGCATTATTATATCAAGAAATTATGCTCCTAAAATTTTGGAAAAAAAGTCGAGGACCATGTGCACTTTGCACATTGTCCGGCCAAATTTTCACCAAATTTACAGTGTTGTTAGATATGATGATATTAAAGAGAATCCCAAAGTTGCAACTGATTTCGAAGTGTTTTGATACGCGAAATCGGACATTAAAAGTCGAAATAGGGCATAATTAATGTTTATGATTAAATGATTTATTAAAGGAATAAAATGAAAAGGGGCACACTTAGGGTAAAGGGCCCAACTTTTTAACTTGTGAAGTGATGAAATTTGAAATTAGATTTAATTAAATGCATAAAAGAGATTAGAGATGCAAGATGCAAAACACACTAAGGTGGGTGCTAAACCCAATGTGAAATTGTTCCACCCTAGCAAGGGTGGAAAATTTATGACACTACATTTAGCCCCCACTTTAGTAGTCATATGACACTATGTGCATATGCAAGCTAAAGTACAGAAAAGTAAACATTATATGAAAAAGCATATATCCATAAGTTGTCGGATGAAACCCCTAGCAGTATCTGCAGTACACAATTAGGAATTGCACCCTACAAAACCACCTGTTAGATCACAAAATCACCTAATGCTTACTAAGGAAGGTGATGAAATTTGTGGGTAGCTATATGTCCCCAGTGTTTTAGCTTGCTTATTAGTGAGGTGAAACAGGGTATCATGTTTACCACAGCGAATTATGATAGAGATTTTGTTGAAACATGTTAAGAACAAGGCTCTATTGTACATCCAAGTTCTTTATGGAACAAATGTGGTGCAATAGAGAAAATTCACAATTCCAATGCCACCAAGGGTGTGAAAATTGGAGCTCCCTAACTCAAGATATGATAGATTGAAGGAAAAGTGCATAAATTAGGTTTTTTAACTTAAAATCATAAAACGAAAAAGTCCATACCTCATAAATATGAAATTGACACTTTCATTTGTCACTTTTTGACTTTCGACACTATTTACTGCAGAGGAGCTGAAATATTAGTCACCATGTCTTAATATAGACCCGAGTGACCCACATGGACGAAGATCCTGTGCTAGGTCGTGTTGTCTGACCAATCACTATACGAGGTGAGTTGACTACATATTGAGTCATTGTTGACTTAATTTTTATTGCATTGATTTCTATACTAAATGATGTCATCACCGAGATCATGCTCGTGCCCCCTGTTCAGAAACCATGGTCTCCTAGGATGCCCTGGTCTTCCATGGGCACCCTAGTCCCATGGGAGCGCCCTAGTCCTACCTGGGTGTCCTCATCCTACCAGGGCACCCTGGTCCTAAGAGGGTGCCCTCATCCAATCAAGGCATCGTGGTCCATGTTCAGAGCAACAAAGGGGTTAATGGGATTAGGCGATTGATGTGTAGAATAGTTAGAATGAAGTTGTTAATTAGGTGATGATTACTTATGATCAGTTACTGATAAATGTATTACTTTTGTTTTGCAAATTATTCCTTATATTCATGAGAACACTGCTAGTCACACCTTTCAGAGCCTTCAGAGTCAGATTTCTAGGCTCACACCGAAGGATAGAGAGTTGCTTCACGTCATAGGCTTGTGGTATGTGATGACGATGCCCACCATAAAGTTTCATCCTGTGATGTTGATGGCATTGATGGAGAGGTGGGATGCAAATACATTGATGTTTATTCTACTTATGGGGGAGATGACGGTTACCCTAGAGGATGTATATCGCATGCCGTGCCTTCCCATCAGGGGAGAGACCGTTAGATACCGAACCAACCACTTTGCTACTGACTACAAGAGGGAGTAGGTCTACTTCATAGGGAGAGTGATTCTTGGTGAGATGAGGGGCCACATCATGGTTAGTTGGCTCCTACATCCTACCAGAAAGGTCCTACTAGTGAGAAGGCTTATGATTACTACCACTGCATTAGCCATGTGCCCTAATTGGCACAACACCCAAATGCATGGAGGTCTCACCTACATGGTTAGGGCCATGGAGAGACATCAGAGAGTATACTCTTTGGGTTGGAGCATGCTTGCACATCTCTATCACGACCTTGGAGAGTGTGTGTTTGGATAAGGGTGCCATCTAATGACCAGTACACTACTACAGGTGTGGATCTTTGAGCATATCATGTGTACTAGGCCTATTGGATTCCCTCTTGATTTAGTTCTGGAGTAGCCTAGGGTATTTTCTTATCTTCTTACCCATGAGTGGTGGTTCAGGGATCTACTGCATTAGAGATTGAGTATTGGTAGATTGACAATGGATGTGATCAGATGGAGACCCTACCTCTGGATGTATATATGGGAAGGGATACACAAGCAATTGTTTTGCATGCAGAGGAACCGCCTACTAGAGGGATATTATAGCCACATAGTTGTTCCCTTCTACTTCAATTGATTCTAGTCATAGTTCGGCTTCGAGTAGTGTGTTCCTACTGATGTGCCTATTTACATCTGACACTCATCCATGACTCCTAGGCCAAGAGCCATTCCTAGGCCTATGAGCGATGATATTGACATCATAGATTCAGATAGATCGGATCGGGATATTATGACAGATTATAGAGATAATGTGGGTGCACACTGGTGGTACATCACATGGAGGGGAGGACATACCCTAGAGCCATCTTTCTAGGAGACTTCCCTAGAGGGAATCTTGGACCATGGAGACACATAGGTGATGAGGAGGGCCTTGACACATCTAAGGAGGACCCAACTGATCGGGATAATGATGGAGGATAGCAGGAGGCAGGTGGTGATGGAGATGATCTTGATATAGGAGAGGGAGATCATGATGGTGATGATGAGGAGGGTGGAGAGGAGGAGGATGAGGAGGAGGAGGAGATAGAGGAGGATGAGTCCGATGTAGTTCATCACCACTTCAGGGATGACACCATAGCATTAAATCCTCTGAGCATACCATCATGAGCAGAGAAGGACCCTATAAGGGATCTTGATTCTAGTCCCCATCATCCCATGCCTACTATGTGGAGACTGTACGAGCATGGAGAGCTTAGTGGGTCACAGTCTCAGAAGGTCTCTTTCCATGACCCCTACTGGTGAGAGGGAGATCTAAGTAAGGTGTTTTATGATTAATTTATGCATCGTACTTATTTAAATCTGATAATATAGATTTTTATTGATGAAAAACTTCTCTCTATCTTTGCAGTTGGTGTCCAGGAGTGATGCTCCCTTATCGAGCATACAATGACTGACCTCATCATGACCACATACATTCCTATCTCCTCATGGAGAGTACATAGACCATATGGGAGTGTAGGGTGACACAAGGACCTATTCTTCATTATCTGGATGGAGATGGAGGTCTGGAGAGAGAGGGAGATCTCTATTAGAGAGGCTGCAATGGATAGAGCGAGACCTAGCATTTCAAGTGAAGGTAGCCACATACCATAGAATTATGATAGAAAGGGATTGCAGGAGTTCCTCACAGAGTCACTCTCGGTCCACATCACGATACATGCCTACGGGACCACCCCCATGACCAGATCGGGAGGGGGTGTCTAGTCACCACCCTCCAGCTGCTAGTCTTAGGGATAGGATATGACTATGTTATATTATGAGACACTTTTGTTGATGTATATGTTATGAGACTCATCAATAAGTATTTATTTATACTCATGTTATATCTCAAACATATTATTTTAATACTTAAACAATGTACGCATTACTTAGATTAAAGGTAACACATTTGGTGATGAACATGTATGTCTAATTTAATTTCTATGTGATTGATTTCTCAAAGCTTCATGATTAAATTGATACATGTGTTATTTAATTAAATAATTAAGTATTTAATTAAATGCTACTTTGATGATGTAGAAGAGAAATATGTTAAGCTCAAGAACTATATGACTAATTTGATTTAACTAACTCTAATTAAACACAACATGAAATAATCCTACTTGACATATAAGAAATTATAGAACATGCTAGCACATACAAAATGTAAATCTATTATAATTTACATAAATGATTCCAAGAAAAACAACAAAGTAAAGGAACATGCTTGTCAAGAATGAAGTAATGTAGACTAAATAATGTAATATCATTTAATTCCACATACTTTAATGAAGGCATGCTAACACATTATCCAATTTTGAAGAAAGAAAAAGGTAAGAGAGAAGAGATTTATAGAGAGAGAGAGAGAGAGAGAGAGAGAGAGAGAGAGAGAGAGAGAGAGAGAGAGAGAGAGAGAGAGAGAGAGAGAGAGAGAGAGAGAGAGAGAGAGAGAGAGAGAGAGAGAGAAGGGAGGGGGGGCTAGGCATAGTATCTACAAAGGTACATAGCATTTATAGGTTCCTTGAGAGGTGTACCTTCCACATCTACTATCTTGTAAGAACCTAATCCATAGACTTAGATAACGATGTATGGTCCAAGCCAGTTAGGACTGAATTTTCCTTTCTCCTTAGGTAAGACATTCACATTATGTTGATTTTCATAAAGCACTAGATTGCCTCCTCAAAAGGAACACTGAATGACTTTCTCATTATAGCTCTATTGTAAATTTTTATAATATGCTTGAATATGCTCGAGAGAATTTATATGTCATTCATTGAGAATCTAAATTTGTTGAAGTCTTTATTCTCTATAGGAATCATCATCCACTATACCCTTAAGATAAACTCTCAAAGAAGGGATTTCCAACTCCAAAGGCATAATGGCATCCACACCATAAACAAGATTATAAGGAGTACAACCCATAGCAATACATACACTTGTTTGATAGGCCTAGAGAGAATAGATTAATTGAGTATACCAATCCTTACCATGCTTGTTTACAATGTTTCAAAGAATCTGTTCAATTATCCTATTCAAAGACTTAGCTTGACCATTTGATTAAGGATAGTAGGGTGTAGAAAATTTATGTTGAATATGATATTTCTCAAGAAACTTCTTCACATCCTTATTTTTAAATGATGTTCCATTATCCGTAACTAAGGTAGAAGGTATTCCAAATCAGGAAATAATGTTTTCTAAGATGAATTGACAAATTACTTCAGCGGTAGTGGATCAAAGAGGAACTGCTTCTACCCACTTCGCAAAGTAATCAGTTGCAGTTATGATGAAAGTATGTCCTTGAGATGAGGGAGGGGATATTTTACCAATGAGATCCAAACCCCACATACAAAAGGGCCAAGAATCACCTTGAGAACTAAGGTTTTGGGCAGGAGCGTGGATCAAATTGCTATGTTGCTGATACTTATGACATTTCTTAACGAACACAAAAGAATCATTTTCCATAGTTTTCCAGTAATATCCCATTCAGAGCAATCTCTCAACTAAATATCTACCCCCGAAATGCCCCCCACAAGCACCTGAATGTGCTTCCTTAAGAGCAACAGGGATTTCAGATTTGTTAAGACACTAAAGAAGAAGACCATTATAACCCCTCCTATAAAGAACATTAGAAAGTATAATGTACCTTGTGGCCAATTTGTGAATCATAGCCCTAGTATTCTTATTTCTAGAGCTGGGGAAGGTACCATCACTCAAATATCTCATGATATGCAAGTATCAATCATTAGAATCTATAATGCAACAATACGCCATATCACTAGGATTATCAGCAATAGTCGGGGTAGTGAGGTTGTGAATAGTGAATTTAAGATCTACCGAGGTGTCCTCTAAAGATACAAGAGAGGATACACATGCCATCACATCAACATGTTGATTATCTTTTCGAGGAATAGGCTCCATGGTATAAGAATCGAACTTCTATAACAATGATATAGCTAGATCTCTATATTGTAATAATTTGTCTTGCTTAGCTTGATAAACTCCTGACACTTGTCTTATAATTAGTTGAGAATGTCCATAGATATGTAGATGTTTTAAATTTAATTCTAAGGCCAATTTAATTCTAGCTATAAGATCCTCATACTCAACAATGTTGTTAGTGCATAAGAAGTTTAGATGATATGATAAAGGGATAGGCTTCTTTTTAGCTTCTGTCTTAAGCCTGGTTTTAGTTCGAATACCAAAATTTGCAGAGGTAGAAGTCATATGGGGAGAGACAAGAATAGGATGGAATTGTCATCATGTACATTGTGAGAGAAAAACAAAGAGCTTTGGATGGAAGTTGTGGATGGTGGCCTAGAACCTTATGTTAGAAAACTCCATGGCTAGGATCATAAGATTACATATAGGTTTGTGAAAGGTTGGAGCAAAGGGGTGCTTACTATGTATGGGTTGAATTCAGGATTGACGAACCCTTTATTGCTAAGATTACAAGGCTGAGTATGGAAGGTAGGAAGTTCTACAAAGAAAGAAAAAACTCGAAAGAAGCCCTCTCTATATTCTATGATAAATAGAGTGAGAGAAGTAGAGTCAAAAAAAATCTAGATGGAAGCTATAACCAAAAGTACCCACTGACACTATGGGTGGACATGGAGGAATTTATCATGAGGTACATAACCCTTGATGGCTGCTATGAAAGTATATTTTGTTATCATTTTATGATCCTAAATAACTGTACACATGATAAAAAAAATTCCTTGTCGTTCTATTTAATTTCTTCTCTTGAGCATGGGATTAAAAATCATGTTAAGAACAATCAAAATCTAGTCTTGCATGAGGTATTAATCCTCCTCATCATGGAGTATGCTAAGGTGCATGAGGTTAAACCCTCCCCTGTCTTGACAAAACCTAAGCCCTTAGGTAGCCAGGATGTGCATGTGGTCTTGGATATTGAATTTGATGAAAAGGTTGAGGGTGGAATGGCAATGGACTAGAATGAAGTCCATGTATCATATGATTCAGAGTATAGACCCTTAGAGGATGAGGATCCCCCTAAGAAACCCACTCCCAACACTACTAGCAGCAAAAAAAATTAAAATTTCACCTAGATGGGCAGCGAAAAAGTCAAAATCCCTAATTCCCCATTCCTAAAATTTGGGCCCTCACAATTTGGAAAAGCAAAAAATGGGGAAAAAGGTGAAGACCCAAACTAAATGGGCTGAATAAATTAAATTGGATGTTCCCCTAATTGTTGACTCGAAGGTTGGTAAAAAGGATGAGATGGATATTGACAGGCTCTTTTTTAACTCGACTTCCAACTAGGATGAATGCTTCCATTGGGTTATCAGTGAAATTGACCTCCTGAAATAGGGCATCAAGGACATTATTAACACTTTTACTGAGAATCCAGAGCCTAATAAAACAAAAAAACTTTTGAAGTTAACTCAGAAAAATATTAACGACATCAAGATTATGAAAACAAAGCACGAGCCTAGGATTGAATGCCTAGAAAAAGGCATGGAGGATTTGATGGGAAAACTCAAGGGACTAGTCAACAATAGCAAATAATTGGCATTGACAAAACTGGTTAATCCAGAGAACCAATATATTAGCTTAGATTTATCATTGATGTCTAACACTAACCAGCGGAGTGGTGTACCTCAGTAGAAAAGGTGATAACTTGTAAACAACATGGAAGCAGCATAAGAGATAGATGATCAAGGTTCAATCAGCTCAAGGGAAGACAGACTAAGCTAACTAGTTTGTCACTCAAGAAGATTGGTATTGAGGTCAGATCTTCAGGTTGGTCATTCTGATGATGATGAAGTCATGGAAGGTGACTTAGGAAAGAAGGCTTGATGTTGTATGCAAACTGGAACCTCATTGGCAAACAGGAGAAGAGGATTGATGGAAGCACTGCAAACCGACATCAAAGGATGAACCAGTAATGAAGAGCACAATGGTATACCGATAGACTGGTGAAGCAGAAGGAAGATAGGTGGTCACGATAAATCTCGGAATGGTGATCGGTTACATAGTTGCGATGGAAAAAGATGAGGTTGTGAGTTTGTATCTATGCTAAGCTAAAGGTTGGTGAAGTCAACTTCATTCATCATGCAGTTAAGCCATGATTACTTGCGGATTTTCTAGTTCACATTTAAAAGATTGAACTAGACACAAAAGTCACTATTTTTGGGGGATGTAGTGGTAAATTTGAATAAGTAGTTGGTGGAATTGTTGCAGGGCACGCAAAACTCAAGCGGAAAGATTTGAATTTGAAATCTACCAAAATTGTGATTACATTGATTAAGGAAACACCTTAATGTGACAACAAAGAGAGTATAAAGTGTTTTGAGTTCATACAAAACATTCTTGATCGTAAAATTCACAAAGTGCAAATCCTATGAAAGGCGATCCAAAGTGAAAAGTGAAGAGTGAGGAAGTGCTAAATGATTTAGCTGAGTAGAGTGTGTGTGAAGTAGACCGCCTGAGTGCTGAGCTGGGGGTATGAGCAAAGGACCGATGCAGTGTAGAGAAGACACAATTGGTGGAGATAGAGTATCATTTTCATTGCGATCTGATCAAGCTATCAGTAGCTATTCTAGTAGATCAACTTCATCTTGCTTTCTAACCATTGCAACTCAAAAATACCTTACTCGAGTGGACTTTAATAGGTCCCTTAAAAAAATCCCTTAATTGGGTGACATCTTAATTGATGATCCTAAGACATTTAAAAAGGCTATGTCTAATAACGTAAAGGCACTGACAGGACTTAAATAAAATCCCTTAAGTGAGTGGCACCTAACAGTGTCTTTGTAATCTCTTAACAGGGATGGCTCCTCACCGGGTGTACTCCAGAAGAGTGCAAATTTGGCGAGTTTCTACTCACACCATGGTTTTCTCCCATTTAGGTTTCCATGAGATAAATCTTGGTGTTATTGTGTATCTTTTCATGCATGCATGTTCTTCTGCAATAACTATTTATATTGATGAATATTAAGTTAGTGCAATATTGAGTTAAAAGGTTTTAATTTTGTAAAACTGGTAAAGTGTTGATTCACCCCTCCCCTCTTAGCACCAGTTGGGACTAACATAGCAGTGTGGAAGGCTTCATCAAAAGGGTCAATGAAAAATTGTGATACAAAAAGAAAGAAAAAGGGAAAAGGCAACTCCATGTTTATTATGGATGAGCTCAAAGAGATTAACAATAGTATGATTCGGAATAATGTTGAGCTTATGAAAGCATTTAGTTAGTTGTCTCTGTCTTTTTTCCACTATAGGCTAGTTTCTTTTTGTTTGGTCTGGTGAGGAGCTTCCCATGTCTTTGTTACTATTTAGTAGTTGGTTAGACTTTGGTTTTCTATTGGATCTTTTTTGTTAGATTTGGGTTTCGAGTCCCTGTAAAACCCTTTTATCTTAATCAAAAACATCATTTTGCATGCCAAAAATAAAAATAGTCTTTTTCCAGTTCAAAACATGATAAAAAATAGTAGAGAAGTCCTTAAACACAACAAACCATTTCTTTTTAGCATACAAGTAGTCCCAAAATATATGCCTTAAACTTTCAATACCATTGCAAACAGGATATTTAGCTAGGTGGATGATAATACATTTCAATGTATCTTGCACATTAGCTTGTAATGTACTATTTTCCATTCCAAGAATTGAGAATCGAAGTCAGCTTTAAACTTTGATATTTGAACACTCATTTTGATCCCAAATCTAGAGCTAAATCTGCATTTCCACTTATCATTCAAATGAGGAGTGGGATCCCAACTAGGAAGTAAGTGGATATAAATTTACCTAAGAGGAAAGTAGTTGAAGTGACTAGAAGATAGCCATTTCCAATCTTTAAAGATGTAACAATCTCTTGAAGTACAAAGCTTCATAATCAACTCAAAAGGAACTAATAATTGTACAAAAATCAAAAGTTGGTAATACTTGTTATTTATCCCATGATAGTCTTTGATATTGTTCCATGAAGCCCAATCAAAAGTATCAAAGTCCCAAATATCCTTAAATTGCCTTATCATAGTCTTATAGCTCAAAGGAATGTGACATATTTTTATTGATAATAAGGTATGCATTAGCTTCTTTGAAAAACATTTAAGTATGTTTTTGAATTTTAAGTCAAAAACCCACCCATTGCAACATATTAAGAATGAAGCTCCAATGAATTCTAATATAATCTATTCTGCAGAGTCTATACTTTTGTCCTAAAGCATAGAAAAATGAGTGGTCATCTTGATGGGATAAGATGAATGGCTCCCCGAACTCTGCGGGCAATGATCAAGGTTATGAGCTTTCTCTCATGCAAATGAAAATTAAACAACCATCTTCAACGTAGTAGACAAAGTAAAGCCATATTTAGTTTCATTAGTGAGAGGAATTTAAGTATTTCAATTTTATTTTAATTTTATGTAGTTCTTAAAGGTTCATCAATATTATTATCTTAAATAAATTAATTAACAAAAACAAATTAATTTATAACATGTCTGTATAGAATTATAGAAAATGACATAAGCACAAAATATTAATTAGATTTGTGATAGTGATCTTATCTAATATAATAAAATAGTTTATTCAATGTTTCATAATTGTTTGAACATCTTCACTATCTCTCACTACTCACAAATAAATTTCTTCTCACACACCATTCCATCCAACATGTTGGAAATGCATCTTCTCTTCTCTATCGATTCATATTTATATCTCTTATATTCAACTTAGTTGATTGTGCTATTTTATGTCTAGATTATAATTGAAATATCATAACTCATCTTTAGAAAACAAGGTTGTTTTGCAATACCTATTTTTTTTTTTTCATATTTCCTTTCCATGATGCCTATTTCTCTTGCTATTTCACCTTTGTTTACATTTCCTTTCAATAGTGTAGTGGGATATTTTATCTCCTACATTTATTGTGTAACTCCTTTTGACTTTTTGACTCTTAAAGAGTTTAGATCTATTTAATGATCCCAAAATAAAATGGTTCAGCTAAAAAGTATGTTGCAGTCATCGAATCTAGTAAGGGGATGATTTGGTTATAAAGTTCTATGGAGGAATTGGCCAAGCAACAAGAGAATATCAAGTTGTTTAGTGATAGTTAGAGTGGCATTCATCTAGCAAATAACTTAGACCTTCACTCTAAGATGAAACATATGGAACTTAGGGACCATTTCATATGCTTAGCTTTAAAGTATGGTCAATTGAAGCTAGAGAAGATACACACTAGAAAGAATCCTGCAAATATGTTGACCAAGGTAGTAACTTGAGAGAAAATGACTTCCTGCTCAATTTTTGTTGGTCTTCAAGCATGATAATAGTCAAAATGAGAAACAATCCAAGTCTTTATGTGTATATTAGAAATAGGTCTAGTGGTGTTTGTCTAGTACTAGTCTCTAAGTGGGATATTTTTGGTGTGAAGCCCAATTTGTCTCCAAGTGTGATATTGTTGGTATGTGATGACTAATCATTTAGTTAGATTTAAATTTCAGTAGCTTGGCAAGCTATGTTTACTCCCCAAATCAAATAAATGAGTTGGCTATTATTTTGTAATATAAACCAACCTTTTTAAATTTCCATAAAACTTAGATAAATAAGTGTTTGTCTAATGTGAAAGATCATATTGTAATTTGTTCTTCACTAGATAATAGAAAAAAGTAGATGGCTATTTCTTAGTTGATGTAGCTCACATTGGGTGAAGCACACTAAATATTTCTGCTATTGTGATTTCTTATTTTTGTCTCTCTTATTCTATATTATATTTATTATTGTTTATTTATTTAGTCTATATTAAACCCTAATTATAGAAACTTATTCAAAATTGGAAGCATCACCTTTGTCCAATCTTGGTGCGGTTTTCATGCTCCTTTAGAATTAAACATTTTATTCTATCTTTGTTTGTTCCTTATCAGTGTTCTAGCCTAAATAGGATTGATTAAAACCTTTGAAAAGGTCTTCTTTTATCCTCTTGTGGATTTACATTTTCTTGGTACTAGCACTTTCACCATTCATAGAGGTTTTAATATCCTCCAACAATATAATCCTTCTTCATTCTTGGGGTTTGGGCTTTGTTCAAAACCCATGCCTCTTTTCTTTATTACTATATGCTAGAAATGTGGTATCAACCTGTAGGAGGAGGAAACAATTCAAACACACACATGAAACATTGCATTAGAGGTTAGAAATCAATCAAAACAAGTTAAATGAATCTAAACTCTTTAAATCATTCCATGCTCCTCTATCTCCAAGGATCTTCAAGATTCAAGGTGGCTCTCAGCTTGGAAGAGCACTTGATTCTTTAAGATGACAACCTAAAGAACTAGATTAAAATGACTCTAAGATATAAATGGAATAAAACAAAGATCCTAGTGATGATTTAGAAATAAAACTAGATGATGATAGAATACAAGATATTGATATGAAGCTTAAACTAGTATGAAAATGATACTAAAATGAAGCTAACATGATATATATAAGATTATAATGCTATCAAAATGATCTAACATGCTATTCTATCAAAGAGAGATAATATGCTTAATTTTATGAGACTATAAGATTCATGCACAAAGAATTGATTGTTTTGAAGAAGGAGTGGGCTCTATTTATAGGGAAAATAGGGCAATGGAGGGTTGAGATTGAATAATCTCAACAAGGGCTAGGATTGAAAGTTAATCAATCCATGTTTACAATTCTCACCAATGAAATGGTGACAATTGTCAACAAAACATTTCTTGAGAGGAGATGAAAGAAGCATTAAATGCTTGAGAAGACCTCATGGTTACCCTAAGAGGTAAGGGTTAAGGTTAGGTTAAGGTTATCCATTGGATAAAGCTTTTACCAAAAGGATAAACTCTTGTGCAAGGGTTAAAGGAATAACCATGCTCAAAACAATGAATGCTTGATGAGACCCTTGTGTTAGATGAAGGTTGAGTTTAGGCAAAAAGTCTCTAACTATGCCAAAAGGGTTAGTTAACCATTAATGGTTTGAAGACTTTTGGGGACAAATTTGTAAGAGTCCTTCCAAATTTGGGAGTATTCAACAAGTTAGCTTGTTGAAGGCATAAAGGTTTTAATGCCTTTTGAAGACTTTACTCCAAATTTGAGAAGTGACCTCCTCAAATTTAGGGAAAAGGGATAATGGATGGGTTTAGGTTAATTGATTAGGATTAGATGGATTCTAGAAGAAATTAGGAATAGGGTTAAGATGCAAGTGGGTGAGGAAAATAGAATTTAATTAGAATAAAATTAATTTATTTCAGTTGTGGTTACAACTTGCATTTGTAGGATTTTGCAAGTGGGGGGATTTAATTAAATGTAAATTTAATTAAATGGCTTAGATAGAAGAAGGGTATATTAATTAAATCTTAATTTAATTAATTAGAAGATTTAAGAATAATTAAAAGAATAAAATTCAGTTAATTCATTGTGCAACTTTTATGTGTCTACATTGTGCCCCTCTTTGAGTTAACGTGTGATCACATGTTGATTCAAAGAAAATTTGTCGGATATGATGCCATGAATATGAAAAATTGATTTGATATGAAAAGTCAATATGATGAACAATATTGATCATGCCCCAGATATGAAGAGTTGATTTGATATGAAATCAATGTGAAATTGATGTCGAGATTTGATATGATAATGCCCCCTCGGGAGATCATTCGTGCACAAAAGGCATGAATGATCTCTCAAAAGAAGAAGAATGCTATTTGAAAGATAGAAGAGTGGATAGTGATGACATGCATGGGTTTGAAAATATTGATTAGATTGATTGGATTGAGATCAAGTCTGGTTTCAGGTATGACACCTCCTGTTTAAGACATGGATGATCGAGCATCTGGTTTCAGGAATGATACTGCCTATATAAGACATGGATGATCAAGCATCTGGTTTCAGGAAAGATACCGCCTATATAAGACATGGATGATCGAGTGTCTAGTTTTAGGAATGATATATCTTGTATAAGACTGATCAAAATGCCTGGTTTCAGGAATGATATATCCTGTATAAGAGCTAATAAAAACATTTGGTTTCAGGAATGATATATCCTATATAAGAGCTGATCAAAACATCTAGTTTCAAGAAAGATACATCCTGTATAAGAGATGATAGAAGATAGTTTGGAAGAATGATAGAAGATTGTTTGGAAGAATGATGAAATATGAAAGTGAAGAAAGATTCCATGATGATGAGATAGATATGCATGTGAGGGATGCAATGATGAATGATATGCATTATGTTTCAATATGAGATTCTATGAGGATGATTTGATGCTTAGATGAATTCTCTTGATCTTGATTATGAAATGAATGTATGATTCTTGATGAGATGAATGAAAATGTGATGATGCATTGCTTTGATTTATGAGATATGAGATGATGATAATGATGTGCAACTAAATGCAAGATTAAAAATGATAATGATGTGCAGCTAATGCAAAGCTTAATATGCATTCTTGTTCTCAATGTTGCCATCTATTGTGATCAAAGTGCCATTTCTTCCTTTGTTTTCATCATCAAGGCTTGATTTGTTGAAAGTTGATACAAGCATCATGGTATAATTGAACCATAATGACCTGAGTATAACTTACATGGATTTTGATATTGCAAGATGACACAAGCATCGAGGTATAATTGAACCAAGATGACCCAAGTGTTGCTTGCGTAAACAGACAAGAGTTAACCTTTGTCCCATACAAATCCAAAATGTCCTTAGCGATATGCCACCTGATTGTTTCGTAGGACAAATTTGTATGATAAAAGACTTCACTCACAGTTAGCAGACAAATAAAACATCACATTCCTTCTTTGCTTCTCTAGTCATTGAGACATCCTGGAGGTGCTCAGGATATATGATAAGCAAAAATTAACAACCATAAGTAAGCATGCATTTTATTTGGAATGTATTCTTGTCAATTAAAAAAATCTTGCAAATAGATCTTTGTTTAGTTCTATTCAATTCCATGATGTTTAGCCTTCTTGCATTGTCATTTGTCATTTGTTGGTTGTTATGATCCTTGTTTGTCTTGCTAAGTTTTTGGTCTAATGTTGAAAATGTTGAAGGCGAAATGCCCCCAGTGAGGTCAAGGTTTTTCCCCTTGTTGTTGATACTACTTCGATATGGATATGTACATTGATCACCAAGCCAGGTGGGATATGATTTGGATAACCGATTCAGATAAACCAAGGATAGTGACTATGCTAAGTATGTCCAGGATTGATAAGCATTTGTGAATTTCTGGTGATGTCTTAGATGGGTGGATATGATATGTACAATATGATTTGTGAAACATGTACTACCATCAATTGATAAAGATAAGGCTAACTAGAAAAAAATCTAGCAATCATACTGATCTATGTCATTGTTTTGATTTGTTCGATGATTGATAAGAATGTCTAGTTTCAAAGAGTGAGTACCCTATATAAGACTGATCTATCTGGTTTTGAGTGTACCTATCTCTGTATAAGACATGTTGATGTTGATGTTGATAGATGGATTGATTATCAAGACTTGATGATTGATAAGAATGTCTGGTTTCAAAGAGTGAGTACACCTTATAAGACCGATCTGTCTAGTTTCAAGTGTACCTATCCCTGTATAAGACATGTTTGATGTTAATGTTGATTTCTAGTAATGAACTGATTAACAAGACATGTGATCAGCTTGATTGCAAAATTTGAGAGATTTCTTGTTGTTGAATTGATTTGATGGATGGTCCATGCATTCATATTTTGATTTTCAATTTTGATTTTGTTGATTTTGTTGATTTTTAGTTTTTGGATGTTTTGATTTTTTTGAGTTTTTGGATACTTTGATTTTTTTGAGTTTTTGGATGTTTTGATTTTTTTTGAGTTTTTGGATATTTCAATTTTTTTGAGTTTTTGGATTTTTTTATTTTTTATGTATTTAGAAGAAAGATGTATTTGGTTGACCCAATGTATAGGAAGACAAGGAACATTATGAATGGATGACTAAACCATTGAAGTGGAAATAGATTTGTTTTCCATAGTTTTGATCAAGATCAAGGATGGAAAAGGGGATATGGATTAGAGATAGGACATGGATAGGAGAAACAAGATCATAGATAGTGATAGATGATGGAATAAATGAATAGATAAGATAAGGGATATGGATTTAGGATATGGATGAGGTGTAGAAAGATTGTAGATAGCACTAGATGATAGAATAAATGAATAGATAGGATAACGAAGCAAGATTGTAGAAAGAATTGGATGATAGAAGATATGAATAGATAGGATAGCGAAGCAAGATTGTAGAAAGAATTGGATGACATTAGATATGAATAGATGGGATAGCGAAGCAAGATTGTAGAAGGAATTGGATGATAGAAGATATGAATAGATAGGATAGCGAAGCAAGATTGTAGAAAGAATTGGATGATAGAAGATATGAATAGATAGGATAGCGAAGCAAGATTGTAGAAAGAATTGGATGATAGAAAATATGAATAGATAGGATAAGGGATATGGATTAGAGGATATGGATGAAGTTTAAGCAAGATTATAGATAACGATGAAGTTATATAGGGTAATGGATATTGGAGGAAGGATAATGGGAGATATGGTAAGAAGAATAGAGTGGATGAACTTTGCCCCCAAGCATAGAGGTTTCCATTTGCAAAAAGGTGATATGTAATATTGTCACAACATTTAGCACCATTTGAATAAGTGTCCCTAAACTTTTCAAAGACAAAACCAACCCACACTTAGAACCTCTAGAAAATTCAATTGAACATTTCTAGCAATTGGGAAGTAGACTCAAAAGGGAAGAAGAATCCCAAACTGGATCAAGGTACTTAGTCTTTGATTACCCATGTGTGTGCAAGTGAGTTCATTCTGGCTCATATGATCATTGAAATCTTCATAATTCAACATGGTTAGCTACATGAGTTATCTTGACTTCAAAAGCATCCTAGATAGAGCCTCATTGCCAGCAAGCGTCCATAGCCCCGACGAGGTTATCACTATAATATCACAAATATTTCTCCATTGCTAGCCAGACATCCATAGCCCTAATGGAGTTACTTTCATGTTCCCATATCCAAGCATTTTGATATTACATTTCATTGTATTTTTCTTTTCTTGATAGTGATTTTATTTCTCATGCTTTTGATGGTTCTTTTTTCTCTTTATTTTTCTTGCATTGGCTTGTAAGTGATGAAACTTACATGGGTTTGATAATTACAATGGCATTGAAGTAAGATTTTAGATTTTTCACTAGCCATGTCTACAATTTAAGAGATCACAATGATTTAGAGCAATCTATTAAGTGTATGAGATATTGTAATCAAAAGATGTCAGTACCAAGATACGATAAGTGGTTCTTTTTTGGGTTGAGTGTGTATCCCAACCAAAAGAAAATGTTAAAGAGGAACAACCTTGGATTCTGAAGCGTTTCATGAATACATATCTAGGAAAAGGACTGAACATTAGATCCAAGCAAGGGCAAGTCTGTGACAAAATGAAACAAAAACCTATCTCACAAATGAAGGATATATGCAACGGATTGAATGATAGGGATGGAAGCATAGAAAAGAGGTGTTGGATAATAGATAGAATGTTTGAAGATTTGTAGGAGGATAGATAGAAATGTTTTCAGGATGAGTGTTGGTACTTGAGAAGTGATGAAGAGATGGAGTAAAATTGAATTTTGGGACATAAGGACCCAAAATAGATAAAGAAAATGTTAGAAGAATAGTTTTGGAAAGATATTTAGATAGAGGGTTGAAAGAAGTTCAATGATGTGTTCCTTTGTTGATCTTGATTATGGATCAGTTGAAGTGATAGATTAGCGGATGAATGAAGGCAAGGACCCAAGATGGATGGAAGGGATGGAGAGTTTGATTATGGAATGAAAAGACCTAAGATAGATTTGGAGGATGAAGAGTTTGATTATGGAATGAAAGGACCTAAGATAGATTTGGAGGATGAAGAGATTGACTTTGGAATGAAAGGATATAAGATAGATTTGGTGAATGAAGACATTGACTTTGGAATGAAAGGACCTAAGATAGATTTGGAGGATGAAAGGATTCCTTGATCCTGATATTGACTTGAAGTAGGATCATTTGTTCTTTTTTCTTGATTTTCATTTAGATCAGTGAAGGAGATGGAAGGGATATCATACTCTTGCTTTGGAGATGGATGTTGAATGGGACTTTGCTCTTGAGATGGAAGGAGATTATTGTGGATGGAATACCAAAAGATTAGGGGATCATCATAAGATTCTTGATAGGTGGGATCTTGATTAGATTAGAGAGCCATGATATCTTGATCTTGATTTATGCTAGGAGTCATTTCCTTTGATTGAGTTTCCTTTTTATTTGGTTGATGATGAATAGTCATACAGGTGATTAAATTTGATGTTTTTGATAGGGTGATGTAGAGAAATTTACTCCTTTTGGTAAGGGCCCTAGGACTAGGTTGTCTCTTCTTTAATGTAGTTTTATGATGAATACTTGTTCATCTCAAAATATGAGGAGTGGTCATACATGAATGATCAATGGTTTCCTTCGATGTTTGGATTGAGATACTTCGTTTGGAAACTTAAGTCTACTTTTATCAAATGAAGGTTTAGATGCCCCCTCATGACAAAGTGTGTCAAATGATATGGATAAAGTCTCCCGATATGGAAACTTGATTTGACAAATTAAAGTTTAAACTTGGTATGTTGCTTGTTTGATAGAATCTATTGGATGGTGGACCTTTTGATTAGTGTGATGATGTAAGCTGATTTTGATAGGAAAAAGTGTTATCTTTAGCTAGTTTTGGATTTGACAACTTTTATTCTAAGACTGACTTGTTTGATTTGGAAATGATTTCTCTGGTGTTTTGATTGATTTCTAACATCTAATGCAATGTTTCATGTGTGTGTTTGAATTGTTTCCTCCTCCTACAGGTTGTTACCACATTTCCAGCATACATTTCTAGTGCCCACCGTGGGGCACGTCCCCAAAAATAACATCGTTTTTCATGCAGGTAGAAGACAACAGTCATGCCAAAATACCGGAATATCTGGGGCATCATCAATATGCAAGAAAAGTGGGTCATTGAAATTCAAAACATGAAAAGTGGAGCTCAAAGAGGCTTGCTCACACACCCACAAGACTTCTTGGTGTAGGTTATGGAGTCATGAAGGATGACTCAACTTCCCAAGGTTGGTTCCATGGTTCTCTATCTCACAAGGTCCCTCAAACCAATGTCTTTTCTCTTAGATCACTGAGCAAAGTGGTTTAGTGATGAAAAATGCAAGAACAAGGGATGCTTTTGATTGATTTTAGTATGAATGCATTCCTATCTATGCCTGATTCTACAAGATGCAATAAACTAGAATATAAGATGGCAAGGTTAGCATTAATACTACCCTAACATGACATACTAGTCTAACATGTATTTCTTATGATAATGGAAATGTTTCTTAAAATGCTTATTAAGATGATTCCTATTTAAAGAGAGGTTAAAATGCTAGATTAAAATGACTATAGCTTAGATGCATGAAACTTGAATCTTTGGATCCTTTAAATGGAGGAAGGAGAGCTCTATTTATAGCAAAAATAGGGCAATGGATGGTCAAGACGTTGATATGTGGTGACTGATCAACAAAGTACTGTACACTCAACCATTTTTTTGTTGATGAAAACTGATATTGTAATAAAACCCTAAAAAGGTCGACTTTGTTTGTTGCCCTAAAAATGCATGTTATAAGTAGTTGGGATGCTTAAGGCATTGTAAGGTTGATGTACTATTTTTGCTGGATAATAAGAAAGATTGGACGGCTGTGTATGGTGGACGTAACCCATTCTGGGTGAACCACATTAAATCTCTATGTTATCTGTGTCCTATTTTATTCCTTTATCTTTTGTATTTAAATCTGCATATAATTGTTAGTTCATATTTGCTTCAGCTCTGCTTGAAACCCTAACAATTGGTATCAGAGCAAGGTTTTATGTAAATTAGCAAGACTTTTAGATTTGAGTGGGAGCAATGGAGGATTCCAAATTCAAGGTCGAAAAGTTTAATGACCAGAATTATCAGTTATGGAAAATGCAGATGGAGGATTACCTGTATCAAAAGGATTTGTGGCGGCCATTAGAAGGAAAGGAAAAGAAAGCGACCACAATGTCAGATGAAGAATGGGACATTTTATATAGAAAGGCACTGGGATCCATTCGATTGTGCCTTGCACCATCTGTAGCTTTCAATATAACAAAAGCAAAAACGGCTGTAGATTTGATGGCGACATTGGCTAAGCTATATGAGAAACCCTCGGCTTCGAATAAGGTATTTCTTATGATGTGTTTATTTAATTTGAAAATGAGTGAGGGAGGATCTGTAGCGGAGCACTTAAATGAATTTAATATAATTATCAGTCAATTGTCTTCGATAAAAATTACTTTTGCAGAAGAGGTTAGGGCTCTCTTGATTTTATGTTCTTTGCCAGAAAGCTGGAATAGCTTGGTTATGGTTGTAAGTAACTCTGTCTCTGGAAAAAATACTTTGGTATTTGATGATATTGTTGGTGTTATCCTAAGCGAGGAAATGCAAAGGAAAAACACAGGTGAGACTCCAACATCATCAAGTAGTGTTTTGAATGTGGAGAACAGAGGAAGATCAAAGGAAAGAGGAAAAGGCCCTTGGAATGAGAAGTCATAAGGGAAGTCAAAGAAAGGACACTCTCAATCTAGAGGAAAGAAAGATTGCTGGTACTGCGGAAAGCCTGGTCATCTAAAGAAAGACTGTTGGTCTCATAAAAACAAAGAAGGAGACAAAAATGAAAATGATAGTAAGGAAGCTAATATTGCAAGTAATAATTTACAAGATGCTTTAATCTTATGTTTGGATAATGTTAATGATTCTTGGGTAATAGATTCTGGGACTTCATGTCATGTTACACCCCATAGAAAATATTTTCTAGATTATGTTCAAGGTGATTTTGGATAGGTATATTTGGGTGATGATGTGCCCTATCAAATTGTTGGAAAAGGAAAGATAAAGATCAAGTTGCAGAATGGAAATGACTGGTTTCTATAGGAGGTAAGACATGTTCCTAATTTAAGAAGAAATTTAATTTATGTAGGGCAACTAGGTAGTGAAGGTTGCATAGTTACCTTCTCAGACAATATCTGGAAAGTCACTAAAGGATCATTAGTAGTAGCTAAAGGTGTGAAGGTAGGCACATTATATCTGTGTACTGGTAACACTTACTCTACCTTAGCTGCTACAGATAAAGTTACTGCAGGGACAACAACAATAGATGTTGCAAAAACAGATTCGATAATGTGGCACCATAGGCTTGGGCACATGAGTGAGAAAGGGATGAAAATCTTTCACTCCAAAAATATATTGCCAGGACTAAAGAAGATTGATTTAGAGTTCTATGAAAATTGTGTTTATGGTAAACAAAAAAGAGTCAAATTTCTCAAGGTTGGGAAAGAGAAGAAGAGTGAGAAGTTAGAGCTTGTACATTCAGATTTATGGGGACCGACTCAGGTATCATCTCTTGGTGGCTCTTGTTATTATGTTATTTTTATTGATGACTCAACTAGAAAAACATGGGTATATTTCCTAAAACAAAAATCAGATGTTTTTGAAACTTTTAAGAAATGGAAAGCTTTTGTTGAGAATGAGACAAGAAAAATTTGAAGTGTCTCAGATTGGATAATGGAGGTGAGTATTGTAGCAAAACATTTGAATATTACTGCTCCTTAAATGGGATTTGAAAGCAGAAGATAGTTCCAAGAACTCCACAGGAAAATGGTGTGTCAGAGAGAATGAATAGGACTATCATGGAACGTGCAAGGAGAATGAGATTGCATGCTAGATTACCCTTACATTTTTGGGCATATGTTGTACATACTGCTATCTATTTGATAAATAAAGGACCTTCAACCCCTTTGGATGGTGGTATTCCAAAGGAGGCATGGACTAGTAGAAAGGTAAATTATTCTTTTTTGAAAACCTTTGGTTGTGAAGCTTTTGTCCATGTTGATAAAGAAAAGAGAACCAAGCTTGATGCTAAATCTCAGAAATGTACCTTCATTGGATATGGGATAGATGAATATAACTATCGATTATGGGATTTTGAAAATAAGAAAATAATTAGAAGTAGAGATGTTATATTCAATGAGACGGTTATGTATAAAGAACAAATGCAGGAAAAGAAGCATGAATAAGACAAACAAGAATATGTGGTGTTGGATGAGATTCCTGAAAATGAAATGCCACAAGTACCTGATGCTCAATAACAACACATTGTCCCACAAACTCCTGCAAGTGTTAGACGTTCTACAAGGTCAAGTAGACCCCCTGAAAGATTTTCTCCTTCTTTGTATTCTATTTTATTAACTGATTCTGGTGAACCAGAAGAATATGAAAAAGAAATGCAGGTGGATACCAAATAACAATGGGAGCTAGGCATGAAAGAGGAGATGGACTCGTTGATGAAAAATAAGACTTGGGATTTAGTCCCTTTACCTGCAGAAAAAAGAACCTTGCCTAACAAATGGGTCTATCGACTGAAGGAGGAGGAAGGAGGTTAGAAAAGATATAAGGCCAAACTTGTGGTAAAAGGTTTTGCATAGAAAAAGGGTATAGATTATGATGAAATATTTTCTCCAATTGTAAAAATGACTTCAATGAGAACTGTACTTAGTCTTGTGGCTACAGATGATTTACATCTTGAACAATTAGATGTGAAAATAGCTTTTCTCCATGGAGATTTGGAGGAGAAAATTTACATGTTGCAACCATAGGGATATGTGGTAAAGGTAAGGAGAACTTGGTGTGCATGTTGAAGAAAAGTCTGTATGGCCTAAAGCAAGCACCTCGGTAATGGTATTTAAAATTTGATAGTTTCATGGCTGAACATAGTTATCATAGATGTCATTTTGATCATTGTGTATATTTTAAGAGATTTGATAATGGCAGTTATATTATCCTGTTGCTTTATGTTGATGACATGCTTGTTGCTGGGTCTAACATGCAACACATAAATGATCTTAAACAGAAATTAGCCAGGTCATTTGCTATGAAGGATTTGGGTGCAGCTAAACAAATTCTTGATATGAGGATTACACGGGACAGAAAAAATAGAACCTTGAATTTGTCCCAAAGTGAGTATATAAAGAAGGTGTTGAAAAGATTTAACATGCAGGATGCAAAAGCAGTTGGTACACCTTTGGCTAGTCATTTCAAATTGACTAAGGAGATGTGTCCAAAGGAATGGGAAGAGGTAAATAGAATGTCTAACATCTCATATTCATCAGCTATTGGCAGTCTGATGTATGCAATGGTATGCACAAGGCTAGATATTGCACATGTAGTGGGAGTTGTGAGCAGGTTTATGAGCAATCCAGGTATGGAACATTGGAATGCTGTGAAATGGATTCTTCAGTATCTGAAAGGAACTATTACGAAGGCATTATGTTTCAAGGGATCTAATGCTACTCTGAGTGGATTTGTTGACTCTGATCTGGCAGGCGATATTGATTCACGGAGGAGTACTACAGGGTATGTTTTTACTATAGGAGGAACTGCAGTCAGTTGGATTTCTAGGCTGCAAAAGGTTGTTCCACTTTCAACCAGTGAAGCTAAGTATGTTGCTGCTACAGAAGCTAGCAAGGAGATGATTTGGTTACAATATTTTCTAAAGGAATTGGGTTAGACACACGAGGATAGCCCATTGCATACTGATAGACAGAGTGTCATTCATCTTGCAAAGAGCTCTGCTTTTCATTCAAGGACAAAGCACATTCAGCTCAGGTACCACTTCATCCGGACTATTTTGGAGGAGGGTTAGTTACGGCTTGAGAAGATTCACACAAGTGAGAATCCTGCCGATATGTTCACGAAGGCAGTTCCACAGGAGAAGCTGATTTCTTCATCAGTTTTTGTTGGTCTTCTTGATTGATAATTGTGGAATTTATACCAGTCGAGTCCTAGTGTTTTATCCAACGGATGTTTCAAGTACAATGGTGTCATCTAGTATCAGTCTCCAAGTGGGAGATTGTTTGGTGTGGAGCCTGATCAGTCTCCAAGTGGAAGATTGTTGATATGTGGCGACTAATCAACAAAGTACTGTACACTCAGCACATATTCTCACCGGGGTCCTGTACTATTTTTGCTGGATAATAAGAAAGATTGGACGGTTGTGTATGGTGGACGTAACCCATTCTGGGTGAACCACGTTAAATCTTCATGTTATCTATGTCATGTTTTATTCCTTTATCTTTTGTATTTAAATTTGCATATAATTATTAGTTCATATTTGCTCCAGATCTCCTTGAAACCCTAACACAAGATTGAAAGAGTTAATCAAGGGTTAGGATCAAAAGTTGTCAATCCATGTTTACAATTGTCACCAATAAATGGTGACAATTGTCAACATAAGGTTGGTTGAGAGGAGAAGTAGGAAGCATTAAATGCTTGGGAGGACCTCATGGTTACCCTAAGAGGTAAGGGTTAAGGTTAGGTTAAGGTTATCCATTTGATAAAGATTTTACCCAAAGGATAAACTCTTGTGCAAGGGTTAAAGGAATAACCATGGTCAAAGCAATGAATGCTTGAGGAGACCCTTGGGTTAGATGAAGGTTGAGTTTAGGCAAAAAGTCTCTAACCATGCCAAAACCATGCAAAAAGTCTCTAAATTCTTTTAGATTCTTCTAAATCTTAATTAATTAGCAAGTTAAGGGAAGGATGACTCAACTTCCCAAGGTTGGTTCCATGGTTCTCTATCTCACAAGGCCCCTCAAACCAATGTCTTTTCTCTTAGATCGCTAAGAAAAGTGGTTTAGGTATGACAAATGCAAGAACGAGGGATACTTTTGATTGATTTTAGTATGAATGCATTCTTATCTATGCCTGATTCTACAAGATGCTATAAACTAGATTATAAGATGGCAAGGTTAGCATAAATACTATCCTAACATGATATACTAGTCTAACATGTATTTCTTATGATAATGGAAATGTTTCTTAAAATTCTTATTAAGATGATTTGTATTCAAAGAGAGGTTAAAATGCTTGATTTAGGGGGAAACTATTTAATTAAACCATTGGATGGCAAACCTTTTGATCAGTGTGATGATGTAACCTGATTTTGATAGGAAAAAGTGATATCTTTAGCTAGTTTTGGATTTGACAACTTTTGTTCTAAAACTGACTTGTTTGATTTGGAAATGATTTCTCTAGTGTTTTGATTTGATTTCTTATGACCGTGTTTGATATTGGACCTGAAAGGATACTCAAGAAGTTTGAAAACTTTTTCCAGAAATGCTTGTTTTGCTCTCTGGTTTTCTATGTTTTGACCATGCGCTAAGCTAGAGACTAGATGTGCTAAAATAAATTCTCAATGTGCTAGAGAAAAGACTCCACATGCTACGTTGCCCCCTGATACGTGCTAATTGGTTTATTTTTCTTTTGCCTTGGTTCAAAAAGGTCATGCACCAATATGGGCCACCAATGTGCTAATTGTTAAACCCTACGCGCTAAAGGTTGACTTCAATGCACTGAGCTGATGCTTCAACGCACTAAACTATTTTCAAAACGCGCTACTTAAAATTGCTAGAATTGGATTTCTATGAAGCACTAATGTTAAGACTTAATGCGCTAAGGTGAAGGTCTAATGCACTAAAAGATGGTCCCCAGGCGCTAAGAAGTTGCTCTCATGCGCTAAACTACCTTGATATATTTTGAATTGGTTGTTTTTCTATGATTTTTGGAATATTTAATACTTGTGATTTTGATGGATGATTTTGTTTTTGGATACTCAAGCTTACTAAGTCAAATAGATAAAATCTTGACTACTTGGTTTGATATTCCCCTAATCTTGTTGGATGAAAGTCTTTCCTAAAGATAGTTGAAATGGTTATAACCATCTCAAAAGATGCTTTGTTGGATTTGGAAATCTTCTCCACTTTATGATTTTTCCTTGTTTGAATTGATTTTTGAGTTCGATTGTTGGATACTTTGCAAGATATTTTAACATTTATGACAAGAATACATAGCACATGAAGACAATGGTCATCTTAATGCTAAACATTGAGTGTATTTTCTTTTGAGGACGTGTTCAAATCCCTGATGTTATCACTGGTTTGATTTACAACAAAAGACACATCAGATAGACTCTTTATTCAAAGGTCATTGACAATATCATAGCCCACTAGTCTTGATACTCTGTCATCTCAAACAACCTTGTCACCCCCTAGGGGGCACCCATTTTTTTGCCTTTTGCCAGAAATTAACTCAAAATGAATTGCTTCACAGTTGAGTAGTTATCTTGGGAGATATATGGTGTGTAATCTTGGGGGCGGATTCTTCCCCACCCTTGCACTATGATATTGCCAATGTTTGGCGACTGACTCGGTTCAAAGTTTCTAATGCTAAGGTTTGTAATCAGGCTTCCTGTTCAACTGTCAGTGATAAACTCCCTTAGGAGGCTTCCCAATCTTTAGAACAAAGGCTTTACATGTTGTAAAGATACTGGGGGAAGGCTAATCGCTACGCACTACCATTGAAAGGGACTTTCATCACCTTCCTCTTTTGATTATAGTGGGTTGGAACACTTGGCATCAAAGTCATTTCCCACTTAGGTTGTTCCCTTCACACCGGCCAAAGAATGGCTTTAAGAGTTTTTCAACCCCTTGGGAAGGCAGGCCTACTACAGGATGTAAATGCTTGAAGTACGGATAGCTTAAAAGTGGTTTGACTTTTTAATCACCCAGTTAAGGGGAGAGTATATACCTTCCACTTTCAAGACAAGGCAAACAAGGTTCTTTTTAGCCTTTAAGACAATGATTTGCTAACTTCTACTTGGAGATGTTGCTCCAAAAAACATGGTGTTCCTTTTAACCCTTCATAGAAAAGTGTGTATTTCTGAAAACCTTTGAAAAATAAGCCTAGTCAACAAAGTAAATCGTGATTTTGGTCAACAAAATTAAAGTTGATAGGGGAAAGTTTTCCCTCTTTGCTTTGCATAAAATGAAGATGAGGTTCTTTTTCCTTTTGCAAAATAAAGTGAATCCTTTTAAACACCCAAGGATGGTGAGGTTCTTTTTAAAACTTTTGCCAAAGTAAAGATTGTTGGTTCTTTTTACAACTTCCAAAATGAAGTGTTTTTCCTCTAATCTTGCAAGAAAGAAAATATGAAGTTGTTGTTATTTTTACCTTGTAATAAAGAAAGATGAATTTTCTTTTAAAACACCAAAAAGGAAGGCATGAAGTTCATTTTATGCATCCAAATGAAATGATGAGTTTTATTTTAAGCTTTTGTAGAAAAAGAAAGGTGAGTTCTTTTTACTAACTTTGAAAGAAAGCAAAGGAAACTAGACTAATTCTTTCTATTCCTGCATAAAACTGTTAGAACCTGCACACAATCAGTTAGCAAAAAAAAAATCAAATCATCATGGTGGGCTTCACAAGCCTAAATTATGATCTTGGTTTCAAATTTTACAATTCTGATCCTAAAATGCCCTGAAATTTGACTAAGTCTGAAATTTGGAGGATCTTCCAAAAACTAGATTTTGCATTGTATCTCCTAGAGGTCTGAAACCCCTCTCAAACATCCTGATAATATATAAGAAAGAGAAAAGAGAAGAGGAAATGTCACTTCTACTTAAATGTTATATTCCATATATGCGCTGATGGAGGGTTTGTATGCACTAAGAAAAAGAACCTATGCGCTATTATGTGGCCCGAATGCGCTAAAATAGTGCTCTTATGCATTTGATAAGCAGAAAAGGAGATGCACCAAAAAGAAGATCTGATGTGCTAAAAGATGGTTTCTATGTGCTAATATGTGCCATGGATACTTTAAAGTTAAGCACAGATGCGCTACAAAAATTTCTGAATGCGCTAGTCTGGTATTTTGGCGTGATTGTTGTCTTCTACCTGCATGAAAAACGATGTTATTTTGGAGATGTGCCCCATGGTGGGTGCCATAAATGTATGCTGGAAATGTGGTATCAACCTGTAGGAGGAGGAAACAATTCAAACACACACATGAAACATTGCATTAGAGGTTAGAAATCAATCAAAACAAGTTAAATGAATCTAAACTCTTTAAATTGTTCCATGCTCCTCTATCTCCAAGGATCTTCAAGATTCAAGGTGGCTCTCAGCTTGGAAGAGCACTTGATTCTTTAAGATGACAACCTAAAGAACAAGATTAAAATTATTCTAAGATCTAAATGGAATGCAACCAAGATCCTAGTGATGATTTAGAAATGAAACTAGATGATGATAGAATACAAGATATTGATATGAAGCTTAAACTAGTATGAAAATGATACTAAGATGAAGCTAACATGATATATCTAAGATTATAAAGCTATCAAAATGATCTAACGTGCTATTCTATCAAAGAGAGATAATATGCTTAATGTTATGAGACTATAAGTTTGATGTACAAATACTTGATTCTTTTGAAGAAGGAATGGGCTCTATTTATAGGGAAAATAGGGCAATGGAGGGTTGAGATTGAATAATCTCAACAAGGGCTAGAATTGAAAGTTAATCAATCCATCTTTACAATTCTCACCAATGAAATGGTGACAATTGTCAACAAAAGATTGCTTGAGAAAACCTCATGGTTACCCTAAGAGGTAAGGGTTAAGGTTAAGTTAAGGTTATCCATTGGATAAAACTTTTACCCAAAGGATAAACTCTTGTGCAAGGGTTAAAGGAATAATCATGGTCAAAGCAATGAATGCTTGATGAGATCCTTGGGTTAGATGAAGGTTGAGTTTAGGCAAAAAGTCTCTAACCATGCCAAAAGGGTTAGTTAACCATTAATGGTTTGAAGACTTTTGGGGACAAATTTGTAAGAGTCCTTCCAAATTTGGGAGTATTCAACAAGTTAGCTTGTTGAAGGCATAAAGGTTGTAATGCCTTTTGAAGACTTTACTCCAAATTTGAGAAGTGACCTCCTCAAATTTAGGGAAAAGGGATAATGGATGGGTTTAGGTTAATTGATTAGGATTAGATGGATTCTGGAAGAAATTAGGAATAGGGTTAGGATGCAAGTGGGAGATGTAGGATTTTGCAAGTGAGTGAGGTAGAATTTAATTAATATAAAATTAATTTATTTCAATTGTGGTTGCAACTTGCATTTGTAGGATTTTGCAAGTGGGGGATTTAATTAAATGTAAATTTAATTAAATGGGCTAGAAGGGGGATTTAATTAAATGTAAATTTAATTAAATGGCTTAGATAGAAGAAGGGTATATTAATTAAATCTTAATTTAATTAATTATAAGATTTAAGAATAATTAAATGAATAAAATTCACTTAATTCATTGTGCAACTTTAATGTGTCTACAATTACAATTTCACGAATTTCTTAAAACTTTAGAAAATAAAAATTTTAAGCGAATGTGCCTTCATCTAAACATTATTGTAGTAGCTCAATAAATGTGTCCTTAAAGTCTTTTCATTATTTTAGTAAAAGTATAAACTTTAGAACCTTTCAAAGATTCACAAACACTAAAATTTTTGAAAAATAAAATGTACTTAGCCTTTTCAACAAGTTGAGAGGGTTTTGAAACTAGCGAACCTCTAAAATTAAAAAAAAAATTGTTAGATTTTTACTAATTCTCAATAAACTAAATTTATAGGCACCCATTATGGTATTCTATAGGATGATCCCCTAAAATTTGTAAAACTCTAACTAAAAAATGACCTCTTGAAAAAAATACCAAACTAATTGAAAAAATAGGGAAACTAGACCAAATCAAACAAGAAGAGAAAATTGAACCAATTTTTTTGTTGATGCTAATGATTCATTCACATAGATCGTCCTACATAAAATGTGTATTAAATTTATTTGAAATTTCTAATAACATTTCCTAACATAATTCTATAGGTAGAAAGAAATCTACATTAGAACCTTTATAGATCAAGCAAACATAAAGATGCAAAACACAATCAACTCATAGTTGACTCCTTACAAAGGTTTGACTTAACATTCAAGTCTAATGAAAAATATAATATAAATCATCAATACACACTATAACAAAATTCAATCACCAGCATTGAATTGATCTAAGTTTTAAACTTCAAGGCCACCTACAACTACATTAGTAGTTGAAATTTTTAGTTATGGTAACATTATATAGACGTAAATTCTTTAAGGGTGAAAAATCCTAGAAGAGATCCACAATCTCTAAGAAATGTAGGAAAGGGTGATCTAGCAAGGGAAATAAGCATAAGAGAAAGAGAATACACATCAAAATTAATCTAGGTATTGCAAAAACAACCCTATTTTTAAACTTTCACATATGATATTTTAATTATAAACTAGTAAGCCAAATACAAGACATGTAAATTATAAATTAATGTAAAATAAAATGTGCATTATTTATCTATTTCAATGATGGGTTGAATGATGTTTTTTTTAATTATGGAAAAAAATAGGTTTTGAAGGGACCAAAACCCTTTACAATAGGTCAAAACCTGGATAAGACATGAGAAGAATAACTATAAAACAAAATACTACAAAAAGAAAGGAACAGAGACAATGATAGCCAAGTGCCAGCAAAAAGCCAATAAAAAACCAGATAGATATCGAGGAAATAAATATAGGCCAAAGTCTTCAAAGTCTCTATGACCCTCACCTCTAGTCGGTTCATGTTTTGAGCCACGTTCTTTAAATCCTAAATCTTTTGCAGGGATCTGTCTGCCTTCCTCTTGAAGTTGGTCCTAGTCCTCTTGCTTGAACCTACTAACTCTTCATTTCCTTTTTCCTTCTCCATATCCAACTCCACCACTAAATTACCTTGACAACCCTTTTCCATATTCATAGTGATGGTGTTCATGCAATCCGCAATGGTCTTAATAACATTCTGACTATGAGCTATGATGGAATGGAGGGAACCTTTAATGCCTTTCATTTTCTTCTCGAAGGCCATAATATTATACTCATACATTTTTTGGAGATTATCCAAAGCTTCAACAATTTTGGAAAGCAAGTCAATAATAGAAAAAAATTCTTCTTCCATCCAAAGCTCACTGCCTTTAGTGCCCTATCTACCATTTGAACCCTCACCGCCATTTTCCAGCATTTCTACCTTATTATTGATAGCCCTCTACTTTAAATTGAGGCTCTTAATCTCATGGAATTCCCACTTCATGATCTAGAAAGAATCCATCACCCTATTTATGGCAATGGCCAGAATATTAGTGTGAAACTCCTGGTCCAAATTGAAGAGGTGAGAGTTTGGGTTCAATTGAGAAGGAAAACAATTTCTATATTCCCTATTTGTAGAAGGATAAGAATTGAACGACTGCAGGGGAGACTAGGAGTCTTGATTTGCATGATCTGGAGAGGGATCGTGAAAGGCCAAAGCTTTACCCTTCAACTTAGGGTGAGCCTTAGATGGTTTACTACCATATTTGGTTCCAGAGTGAGGAGAGAGGGAAGTCTCCAATTTTTTTAGTTTCCCTTTCCCAAAAGGTAGGGGATTGGCACACTTCTTTTTGTTTTTTCATTTCTTGGGAGGGGCAAAACTATCATCTATAATATGCGTGTTCAAATTAGCAACATTGGAACTGTGGGTTTTTGAGCCCTCATCCTCTGAAATGGAAATAAGGGGGGAATCGGGCTTAGCAGAATTGGCTTTAAAATATTCATAAAGAAGGACCAGTAACCCCTCGTGTAAAATAGGATTGAGACTAGTGTTTTCTTTATGTTAAGAACTACTAGCATTAAGGGAAGACAAAATATATAAAGGGAGATAAACCCTAACCTGGCGTTTGAAATGATTGAGAAAGCAAAAATGGTGCCCAAAAACCCTTCATTATCATGCATCCATGATATGATATATTTTATAATCACCTTCAACACATCCCTCCAAAGCGGCTTGATAGTATCCACATCATAGCAACTTTTATTCTTCTTGACTAGCATTTTTCTCTCCTTGTCAGTTTTGTGAAATTTCTTCATCGCAAGGTCATTGCATTTTCTATCTCTTTAGAACTTCAATTCCTTCATAGATAATCTAGTGAATTTTTCAATTAAATTCTCATCAACCACTATAGACCTCCCAAATAGGTTAATTTTGCCCTCATTGCATCCTTTGGCAAAAATCTTGGTTACTTTAGGATCCCATCCATGCATCTTTTCAATGAAGGGTATTAATTCCCCCTTTTCCAGAGTCCTCCATATAGTCTGCTTAGTCCTTAGCCCTTCACAGTCTACGGGTTCAACATAGAGTGTTTTAGTAGAATTTGTAGGCAAGTAAACTAGCAAAAGATCTCACAAATTACCCAGAAAGTGTGTGAGAAATAATGAGAAAAGAATCCTCTAACTTCGCCATGAAAGCCTCCATGAATAGTAATATTGGTCCTATCCATCATTGAAATTCACAATGTGATGGGATACTACCAGATATCCCATGTGATCTATCATATCCAAGAAGAACCCTGACATCATCCTCCAAGTTGTCTTCATAAGTCCATGTCATCGTCTCCTTGGCCATCACCCTCTTGTTGGCAAAGAAGTCTTCCACCATGTTGGACTCCCTGAAAGCATGGGTTATAAAACATTCATCAAAAGAAAGGATAATATCTTTTGCTAAATTAATCCATCCTTGAATAGTCCATGATGCCTTATTATTACCCTTTAGGTACTGAATAATATTGTTTAAATCCCCTTCAATCCAAACTCTTTTGCAATTAAATTGACGAGCTATCAATAAGGCCTGATAGGCCCCCATGGCTTCAACAAGGTTCTTGATTTGGTTACCCAAGGGGAATTCCACCACTGACATGAACCTACCATTCTCATCCCTAATCACTCCCACACACCCAACTAGCCCAAGATTTCCCTTGGTTGTCCCATCAAAGTTTATTTTAATCAATCCCTCAGGAGAAAATCTCTTGAACACACCCTCTCTATATTTTTTAACAAGCATTATAGCTTTTGAGATGCCAATTTTTAATTACCAATCTGTAGAAACCTCGTAGTCATAGACTTGGCATTTCTTATTCTCCTCTCTTTTGAGTTGATTATCTAAAACATTCGTATTCTCTCCAATAGCCCTTAGGATTTTTGGGAAGACAATATCTAGTGGAAGAGCCACTTCCTAAAAGAATCTATTAATTATTTCTTTGTAGATGCCCCACACCACATGAGAGAACATAAATGACCATGACAATTAAATATTTTGATTAGCCGAGGATTCTTTCCACTGACAATAAAAGTCAAGTATAGACTCAGGAGAGACCCAACAGAGATTCCATCCCTTTAAAATCTGATTGCAAATATCTCAAGAAAAGGAATAGTGAAGAAAAAAATGAGAGGAAGATTCAACATTAGCCATACAAAGATAATACCTATTTGGCAACGAAAAGCCTCTTTTGCATAAATTGTCCAAAGTTAACAACTTGTGTTGAAGATGAATCCAAAAGAAGATGTTAATTTTAGGAATAAATATTTCGCACCCAAGCCTTAGCCCATAGGGAAGCGGGAGAATTCGAATGAGACAAAAGAGAATTAGTAGAAGAGACAAAAATAATCAAAGAAGAAATCATTCTCTAGACCAACCAATCTCCACTATAGAAGAATCCAAAGCAATAGAATTGAGAGTCAATTGAGTATTTTTAAGATTGTAAACACCTACAATTGAACATAAAAAATTGAATTGACTAATCTATTCTCTTGGATGAGATCATTCTTGTAATCCTTGCTAATATTTTTAATGCTATTATTTTCTACTATTCTATCATGTGTTCTTATATACACGAAAAATCATTTACCTCCACCTGTTACCTTGTTTAAGATTGGATGATCTCAATGAACAAATTTAAGAGCTTGGTGAGTTAGGATTGAAATACTTAAATTCCTCTTACCTTATCCAAGCCCCTTTATTTTTCTTTTCAAATTTATTGTATAATGATACATCTAGTATGTATACTTGTGAAACAATGGTGCAGGTTATTATCAGTCTTATTTTTGTTTCCTAAATGCAAATATGATGCTCTAATGATCATGCATTTTGATTCCTTGATACTCTCTGCTTTTGTATCCCTGGGTATTAGGGCATGTATTTAAAATGTCAAGATAGATCTTTTTTCAAGTAAATTGGTATATAAATGGAGAGATTTATATGATAGTCAATTTTTTTATTTAGGTCTATAAAGAATTAGCGGGTAGTGGATTTTAAAATTGTGGAGAAAGGATTGAATTAGGGATTATGTCGACATTACATAAACATGACAATAATTGCATTCAAGAAGTATGAGAGAATGATGTGTGAGACATATATTAAAAAATAAAATCATAATTATGGCATGTTCCCATGGGGCTACTTAGCTTATTTTTGCTAGCAACCACTGCTCAACTTTTTTAGGAAATATCCGTGGAGCTAGTGGCCCCATGAGTATTTATTTTTCTGCTTACTTTTTAAGGGAAATCTTAAAATTGGTATTAATAATATTAGTAATAATTTGTGCACAATAAAAAATAGAAATAAAATGTTTTAAAAAAAGAGGGAAACAAATTTGTTGAGCCATGTGGCATTTTTAGTAATATGTAGTTGTTGCTTATTTCCAGCTCCCCCTATTTTTCCATAGCTTATTTTTCGATTCCTAAATAATAGCTGCTCCACTTAAATAGCAAAAGATTCTAAATTATCCTTTTCCAAAAATTTTAAATCTACATGGGAACCCTCCAACTGAAAATGGAGTTAAGCAGCCACATGGGAACATGAGGCTAGATACATATCTAAATATACTTGAAATATGAATCAATTCAAATATTATAAATAAAAAACTATTTCAACATATTTCTAAATATCAAATTTAAAATTACAATTAAAAATTATAAAATACATACTTTTTTATTCTTGGACAATATAAAATTACATATTGTATAGATAATTTAAAAAAATTTAACAATTTTAATACAAATAAAATAAAAACATTTAAACATTAAATTAGAAGGATTTCAAAGTTAACAAAACTTAATAATGAGATATTTTTCATAGTACTGATATGATATAGCAAACTAAGTAAACTTGATCTTAGAGAAACTTGATAAATATGCACACCTAAATTGAAGTACTACTAAGACAAATAACCTCAATTAAATTTTTTTATGCTTTAACCTTGTAGACATCACCTACATACATTGAGAATCCTCGTATGAAATAAGACTCTAACAAAGGGATTTGAAAATTATAAATCCATATAATATTGGATTGTGTTTTCTAATTTGAAGTATAATGTTTCCACTTCTACAAATATACAAAGTCCGAGAAAAGCGAAATTACTACTGCAGTAATATGTAAGGTTAGTCGGAGATGTAATGATGAAACAGCTGATGGGGAAGGCACAGGTATGAAAGACTACTACACAATAAAGGTTTTTAAGACATTAATTTAAGATAAATTTTTAACTGTGTTAAATATATATTTTATGTGTAATTTATAGTTTTGAACTATTTAATTGTCTCAACTTTAGGACCTATTAGGACAACATAAGACCAAATGGTGTCACAAGGGGTCTTATGTGGTCCTAATGGATCACACATGTGTTCTAACACATGGGTGACCCCTTAGGACCGCACAAGGACCCTTACCACACTTGTGCACCCCTTAGCACCTATTAGGACCACATAAGACCAAATGGTGTCACAAGGGGTCTTATGTGTTCCTAAGGGGTCACGCATGTGTTGGTATTTTGGATATGTTGGTATGGTTTTGTCATTGATATCAACACTTGTCAACACTTATCAACACTTGGAGATTCTTGATTATGTTCACTGGCATGTTCAGTGACTTATGCACAGTCACCGGTATTTGGTTCACCGGCACTAAGGATGACTTATAGATTACTTGGTTATGTCGAAGACATTATTTGGAAACTTGGTTTTGGTGATTTGATTATTAATATAATCGGTTTGCATATTTGTTGTTATTGGCAAATAGGTCTAGGTTATGGACCAGCAAGCATTATCCACTCTAGATCAGCACAACACATTATGAAGATGATTTTTATTATTGTAAATGCATTAAGCCGACATGATGCATCACATATTGATTCATTTGTAATTGATTTTATTGTAATATCTTAGTGAGCTGACCTACACATTTGGTCTTAGGTTTTGGTATATATGTAAGATCTCATTTGTGAGATTAGCATGGTTAAGGAAGAGGAACATAATAAGGTATATGCGAATACAAATAGAGCTATACACGTAGACATCATTCAAGATTCAAGGAGGTTTTGAAGAAGGAAAATCAGAGCTTAACCGGTACTCAATCCAGCATATGAAGATGCTATTTTGAGCAGTACATTATCATTGGATTTAACCATCCAATTGTAGTCAGTGTGACTCCCATTTTATGATTGAGCAATGAGCTCTAGGCAGTTGGCCTTTCTACATGTGCAGAATCCATATTGTACACACATACTATCTGCAATAGTATCATCTGATTGTGGGTAACGTTTCCCACCGTGGTTTTTCCCCTTACAGGGTTTCCAACTACAAATATTTGTGTTATGTGTGTGGATGTTATTTGTCTTTCTGTTTGATGCATTAGACTTTATTGGTACTGCAATTAACTATTAAAACTGTCTACCAGCATAAAGTTTGGTTTACCAGTATTATGCATTAAGTTTGGTTAAGCTATATTTGGTTTGAAATTCATTAACAACTGATTCACCGCCCCCCTCTCAGTTGTCTCTGAGACCTAACAATTGGTATCAGAGCCTAGTTCTCTTTTTGGAGAGGTTTAACAGCTTGAGGAGGTCCTACGTCTTCTAACTATTTTAGGAGGGATAGTCCAAAACTTGATGGAACTAACTATGGTATATGGAAGATCAGAATGGAGACACATCTGAATTGCATTGGAAAGGACATATGGGATGTTACAAAGAATGGTTATGTTGCTCCTACTCAAGGTCAACCTAATCCACCAACCTTGGCTAAAGATGAGGAAAATGATTGCAAAGCAAGAGAAGCACTTTTGAGCGCATTGTCATATCAGCAAATCATAGGATTATCAGACTGATCTACTGTTAAAGCTATTTGGGACAAACTGGAAAAATTGAATGAAGGTGATACAACAGTCAAAATTACAAAACTGGAATGCTTCCGGGTCAGGTATGAAAATCTAAAAATGGAAGAAGATGAAAGGATTTTTGCTTTTATGGAAAGAGTAAATGAAATTGTTTTGGGTATACAATATTGTGGAGGATCTTTAAGTGAAGATGAAATTATTTCTAAAGTTTTAAGAGCATTGCCACCGGCATATAAAATGAAAGTAACTGCTATAAATCAATTGAGAACAATGCCTAATGCATCAGTATCTAAAGACACTTTGGTTGGAAAACTTTCATCTTTTGAACTTGAGGAATTTGGTCATGTTGCTACAATTAAGACAGATTTAGCTTTCAAGGCATCATCATCATCTGAAAAATCTGATTGGAAATCCTTTATGCAAGAGAACTTGAAGAAATCAGAAAAGAGAATGAAGAATTGGAAGAACTTGAAGCACTATTTGCAAGGAAAATGCCTAAAGGTCTAGTTGGAAGTAAGTATGAAGGTAAAGCACCATTTAACTGCAATAAAATTGGTCATATGGCATCTAGGTGTCCTAATAGACATGCAAGATTGAAGGAAGAAGCTAAAAGAACATATAAGCCTAACCCTAAATATCAGAGATACATATTTAAGATGAATAGAGACAAATCATATTACTATGCTAATGAAGGAGTTACTGATGATTCTGATGAGGAACCGATGAACAATGGATGGGTCTTTGTTGCTATAATAGAAGATCGACCGACACCTACTGTTCAACCTGTAGAGTAGGCCCTGGCAACTAAAATTGAAGATAAGGATGAATAGATCATTGATTCTGGATGCTCACATCATATGACTAGTGATAAAAGTAAATTCTTAACCTTTCAGGAATACAATGGAGGTCTAGTAAAATTTGGGGATGATAAAGCTTGTTTGATCAAAGGAAAAAAGGACTATATCTTTTGATGGTAATCACATTACTGATATTGTTTACTATGTTGAAGGTTTGAAGCATAATCTTTTGAGTGTTGGTCAATTAGTTGAAAAAGGATTTCAGTTACAATTCAAGAATGGTAAATGCAAAATCATGAATAGAACTGGCTTATAAATTGCAACTGGTAATCAAAATAGAGGTGATATCTTTCATTTGAATAACAATGAGAAAGCATGCTTGATTGCACATATTGATGAAAGTTGGTTATGGCATAAGAGACTTTGTCATGTTAATTTTGATTGCATTGTGAAAATTAGTAGAATTAACAAAGTAAGAGATTTACCTAAGATTGTTAAACCTCACAATCCAGTATGTAAGGAATGTCAATTTGGAAAACAAGTTAGAGCATCTTTCAAGAGTGTTCCAGAAAAATCCAATAATGTTCTTGACTTAATTCATATTGATTTATGTGGTCCAGCAAGAACTAGAAGTTTACAAGGAGATAGATATTTTATGCTAATCATTGATGACTATTCTAGAATGTGTTGGGTTACTTTTCTCAGGGAGAAATCAGAAGCTTTTGGGAAATTCAAACTAGTCAAGGTAATGGTAGAGAATGAAACCAATAAGAAAATAAAATGTTTGAGATAAAATCAAGGAGGTGAATTCACATGTAAAGAATTTAATACATTCTATGAAGCGAATGGAATCAAAAGACAACTATCAACACCCCAGACACCCCAGCAAAATGGAGTTGTGGAAAGAAAGAACATAACTATTCTTGATGCAACTAGAAGTATGTTACCAGAAGTGAATCTACCTCATGTATATTGGAGAGAAGCAGTGAGTACAGCAGTTTACACATTCAACAAAGTTCACATCAAAGGTGAAACTGGTAAGACCCCTCATACACTATGGTTTGGTAATACTCTTAATCTTAAATATTTCAGGATATTTGGAAGTAAATGTTATATTAAAAGAGATGAGTATATTGGAAAATTTGATCCTAGAAGTGGTGAAGGAATATTTCTTGTTATTAAGGCATATAGATGTTTTAATAAGAGATTGCAAAAAATTATTGAGAGTGCAAATGTGAAGATTGATGAACAATTTAGAGGTAATTCAAGGTACATGGACTCTAAACCGGCAATAGAGATAATATCAAATGAACCTACAATAAGTACACTAGTACAGAATGTTGATCCAGTTACACTGGCATCATCTAAAAATTCCACAGTGACTGAAGAACAAGAACAAGTAAAAACACCCCGGTATGTAAGATTGAATCACTTTGAAAGTCAGATAATTGGGAACTCCTATCAAGGTGTTATGACATAGAGGAAGACTGGCAAATGAAGAGGTATGTCTTATTTCTCAAATTTAACCAGCATCAATTAATGAAGCATGTGAAGATAAACATTGGATTAAAGCTATGGAAGATGAATTGGAACAAATTGAAAAGAATAACACATGGACATTGGTTCCCCGGCCTGAAGACAAAAATGTAATTGGAACTTGATGCTCTGCAAAATGAAGATGTTAGACAAAACCTGTGGTGATATAACACATAAGAGAAACACAAGAAACATAGCCCTATTAGTGTTAATCAACCAAACGCTATTCTAAGCAGGCATACCAAGAGAGACACTAAAAACATAATAAAGCATTTGATAATGAAAGCAAATATAATAAGGCATCTCAAAATGCCTTCTACCATGCTTCTAGCTCCTCCCTTGTTCCTCTCCTCTCCAAGTTCCAAATTAGTGTAGCTCTCAACAACTTTTTGCACTATGGATGCCTTATAGAGGTTCAAGATTAAAAATGATTAATCTAATGCTATGCAAGTGTGAACAAGAAGCTAATATGAGAGATTATCTAATTAGCTAGTGTTTATTTTAAACCAAAAGAGTGAATATGATTGATTTATGGTAAATGCTCTCTAAAATGACTATATTCTAAATGCATACAAGTTTTTAGGATCTGGATTATGAAGAAATGGGCTCTATTTATAGGAAAAATGGAGCAATGGATGGTTGAGATTGAGTAATGTCAACAAGGGTTAGGATTGAATGGTTTGAGATCCATGTGAGGGATTTCAACCCAATCCCAAGATGACAAGTGTTAACATGAGATGGGTTGAGAGGAGAGGGAAGAAGCATTAAATGCTTGACATGACCTGAGGGTTAACTTGGGAGGTAGGGTTAGGGTTGAGTTAGAGTCATCCATTGGATAAAGCTTTTATCCAAGGGGTAAACTCTTGTGCAAGGGTTAATTAATAACCAAGGGTAAAGATGAAGGTTGAGTTAGGGGTCAAAGTCTCTAACCATGGGTGCAACTGGATTTAACCATAAATGGTCATGTAAGAGCCCTAAATGGTTTGGAAGACTTTCGATGTTAACCATTTGAAGACTTCAAGTCTTAAATGCTTTTCAAAGACTTTGGAGTCTTTAAGAAGTGACTCCAAGTTGGTTAGGAATGTGACAATATTTAGGGGATGAATTAGGCTAATTAGGAAGGGTTAGAAGAATCTAGAAGGGGTTTAGGATTGCAAGTGGGTTTGGTGGGTGAGGGAAAATAGGATTTTTATTAAAATAAAATTCATTTATTTCAACAAATAAGTGCAAGTTGCATTTTTAGAAAAATGCAAGTGGGGGGGATTAAATGATTTAAATAAATGTTTTATTTAATTTATTTAAAAGAGGAAAGGGGATTAAATTGAATAAATACGATTTATTCATTTAATTGATTGTAAATTTGGTTTAATGAATTAATTAAAATAAATTGAATAATTTATTTAATTAATAGGAGAATGTTTGAGGATGAATTAATTAAATGTTAATTTAATTAATTGATGGCTAGTGGATTTTTAATCAAATAAATAGGAAATATTCATTTAATTAAACTGGACAGATTTATGTGACTACATTTGCCCCTCTTTGAGACGGTGCAGTTTATCGCGTTGTTTCAAAGAAAGAAAAATAGGTGTGAAGAAATAAGCCCCATAAAATGTTAATTTAATGGGTGGTATGCCCCCTTGAGAGATGGGTCGAAAATTTCAAAAAATTGGGCGATCTCTTGAAAAAGAATGAAAATTGGCAGGGAGGTAGAAGAGAAGAATTTAGCAATACTAGTGAAAAAAATAGAAGAAATCGGAGATAAAATAAAGAAATGGGAGGTTTTGGAAGTTCACGAGGACCATGACGATGAGAGGGGTAAAATTAGGGTTACAACAAAGGGTATATATGGGGGGAAGGGGTGAAAACATGCTCATTTGCATTCGTCATTATAGTGATTTCAGAGTTCTGATAGTGACCTTTTGAAAGAGCAAGCAGCAGTCAGGATGTCGGTTCTGATAGCAGATCATTGGTTAGAGCGATTTCATCAATTCTAACAGCCTGATGACTATGGACCCACGGTATGTGAATTTGAAATTTTGATTTTCATGCATTTTTGATATGTTTTTTAGCTTGTCCAAGTTGAGTCACAACAATAGCACGAAAACTGTGTTTTGGTGTTGTCAATTTCTTTAGCACTATTGTGTCGCTATAGCGCTATTGCATAGTGGTTTTAGCACTTTTGCAAAGTGTAGTGATATCAGATAGTTGATTTAGCGCTTGTGTGTGTTTAGCGCTATTGAGCACCATTTGTAGCACTATTGTTTTGAGATAGCGCTTGTGCATAGTTGTTGTAGCACTATTGTGTAGTTGGTTTAGCGCGTTTGGCAGAATATTATCGCTATTGTTTGCAGAGTAGCGCTATTGTGAGGAAAATAGATGCCCCAGTGTTTTGAAAAAGAATCTCCTAATGCCAATGATGGATGGATGGGGATGGAAGTTGTTTTGAACCATAGTAGCCCTGTTGAGACTTAGGTCATTATGATAAATGCCTATTGTAGTCTAGGTGTGCCATGATTTCTTACCTGTTGAGACCCGAAGATACTTGATCAAAGTATCTGTTGATAGTCTAGGTTTATAGTTAAGAAAGTTTGAAATAAAACAACTGATGATGATGGTTGATGCCCGTGTGTAGGAGGATCTGTGCGTCTTGCAGATGCAGGAGAGGCATCCAGCCACACAGGTGCTACGGGATCAATTGACATAGTCGAGGTGGATTGCATTGCAACGAGAGGCCTGTACGATGTGATGTATATGCCCATGATTCGGATGAATCACAGTTTGATTACAGCATTGGCAGAGTGGTGACACAGTGAGACGTGTACATTTCACTTAGTGCAGGGGGAGATGATGGTTACACTGGAGGATGTTTAGTGCATCCTACACATTCCCATTTGAGGAGAGCTAGTGATGTATGATCGAGCCTTGGGGACAATAGTAGTGCAAAGATTTTTTGATGAGGATGTGTTTATTGATGATGGCTCAGTAGCATGGGAGGATATAGCTGTGTTGTATGAGCCACTACCATCTGTTTTAGTAGGGATTATTGGGGGACTGCTATGCCCAGATCGATGCTTGCATGGACTGGCTGTTGGTTGGGGTCAGGTTATAGAGCAGATGATGACAGAGGGGACCCACTTTGCATGGGGATCGTGTGTGCTATCGCACCTATATCAGGAGCTACATGAGATAGTATACTAAGAGGTGAGCTCATTGGGAGTGGGGATCACTCTACTTCATATTTGTGCATGGGAGCACCTTCCTATGACTCGACCAGTGAGTTTGAGATTTAGGGCAGTAGACCAACCCTATATATATATGTCTGGTGGTGTGATGAGTCAGCCCCACTTGGGGAAGTTAGAGTGGTGGTGGCGGGCACTAGATGATTTGGATACAGTGATTTGGAGGCCGTATATTGAGTGTGAGCCCTGGGATGATGGTGCAGAGGCCTTGTCGTATGTGTTTATGACACAATACCTCATTGGTAGGACAACCTACAATGTGGAGAGACAGTTACCTAGTAGAGTATTGAGATAGTTTGGACGGAGGTAGGGACTACCGAGTGGGTTTGGAGAGTATGCACGGGTGGTCTGCGAGAGGTTCTAGTGGGGACCAGTGTTACCTTATGATCAGATTCTAGCAGAGTTCCGCACGCTATAGGCAAGACCATGGGATATGAGGCCAGGGGTTGTAGATGTAGGGGTTACAAAGGAGTATACACAATATATTATGGCACATCTGATTCCGTGAATATCAGATCCAATAGAGCCTATCCCATCCTTCGAGAAGGAGAGGAGACAGAGATGGAGGAGGACAGGTGGTCGCGGAGTGGTACTAGGTGGACGAGCGAGAGGGGATGGAGGTGGTGGGGATGGAGGAGGTGGTGATGGAGGAGGAGGAGGTTGGGGTGGTGGATTTGGAGGGGGTGGTGGATGTTTACAGTGGAGAGGGAGAGGTGGGCATCCATTGCGGCTATCACAGGGACCTTTGATGCAGGGAGGAGTGAGATTAGGTGGCAGGGATGCGGGAGAGGGAGAGGCACCTATGGATACAAGGGAGAGAGCCACTGGAGAGGCACCTATGGATATGGGGGAGGGAGCTACAGGTGGCAGAGATTTGTGGGATCATATGATATTAGTGTTGCAGATTTGGCTAGAGGATATGGAGGTGGAGGTGGCAGCTAGAGATGTTCAGCTACTTGCATGAGAGTATGAGTTGACTGTAGTGCTGCGGGAGAGAGATTAGGCCATTGACAGGGTGATCATGTTAAAGGGGAGAGTGCGGGCCTTGGAGGGAGTACAGGAAAATGGGTCATCGATTGATTCCTTGGTGAAAGAGATACGAAGAGCAGGTGCAAAGGTTGATTATTGGCAGGGTCTTTATGAGTAGGTGGTGCTAGCTAGTCAGCGAGCACTGAGCTATTCGCAAATGCATCAGGCGAGATCAGAGCGGTCTTAGAGGATGTAGAGTAGTGGTGGTGTGATGGGTCCTCCACGGTGAGATAGTGCAAGTGGTGTAGGGGGTAGTGGGGGAGCAGGTGGCGGTATAGGTGGTGATGGTGGTGCAGCATCTGGTCAGAGTGGCATCTGAGAGAGCATTTATGTATGTGATTACATTGTCATTTTGGACTGTGTCATGGATGGCTCTTGGTAGCCGATATTTTTGACTTCATTGTGTAGACACCCAAAATTGTCATGTCTAATTAAATAAATATTTTATTTATTTAATTATCTAAGCCTAATTCTTCTATTAATTAAATAAATCTTTATTTATTTAATTAATTCATTTATCCTCTTCTAGCCTTATTTCTCATTTAAATAAATACATTTATTTATTTAAATTATCCCTTTCCTAAATTAAATAAATATTTTATTTATTTAATTGTCCTACTTCTTCTATTAATTAAATAAATCTTTATTTATTTAATTAATTCATTATCTTTTTCTACACATGACACATGTCATTCATCTCTTATTTCCTACACTACCTACCTCTTTCATTATTTTGGTATTTCTTATACCTACCCTCTAATCCTAGCCGACCTCTCTTTTTACACCTCTCAATCTTAACCCTCCATTTCTTATTGTGTCTTCTATTTAAGGAGATGCTTTCTTCATTACCAAACCCTAATGACTAATTTTGGAGTACTTGGCTACACTACAATTCTACTTGCAACCACATTCCTTTCTTTATTGAGCTCTTGTGCACATAAAAATCTGAGAGCAAGCATATCAAACAAGATCAATGGAGATAGGAAGAATGGAGATCAAAACCCTAGTGGACATGTGATGGTATAATCTTTGTGATTTTTGAGTTATATTTGCATTGTCTTAGGTTATCTTCATATGTTATGGTGGATCTTTGTTCATTGTTAGGCTAGGGTTTGGTGGTTGAATCCATTTTAGTCTTTCAATATTGTTGTTTATTGCTATCCATTTTCACCATATACATTTTGGCACGCCCGGTGGGACTCTTGTCCCTTTGCATTTAACATTTTGTTGCAGATTTTGCATTTTTGAAGTTGCAGATCGGACGATTTCGACGACATTTTAGTTTTTTTTCCGCGTCTGCGAGTGTTCGGATCGCGTTTTTGTATTTCAGAGGCGTCTGTGATATCTTTTATCGCGTCTGTGTTTCTGTCATTTTCTATTTTTGCAGGTTTCCGAAAGTCGCGTCTGTGATCCCGAATCGCGTCTGTGATCCCGAATCGCGTCTGTGAACCATCTGATCGCGTCTGCAGAATAAAAAGGCGTCTGTGTTCTGAAATCACGTCTGCGAATCACAGAACCGCGTCTGTGTCGGACAAACGCGTCTGTGTCTGGTATAACAGCGTCTGTGCATTCTGTTTTGCAAATTTTTTTTAAGTTTTTTTTTGATTCGGCTTTTCGGATTTTGTACTTAGGGTTTCAGATCTGGTTTATTTTTGGCTAACCTTTGCAGATCTAGCTAACCTGGTTTGTGCAGCTTGCTTTGGAGGCAAATACGTTTTTGTTGAAGGCCCCTTTTCACAAAGTCTTTTTGGGTTTTCCTAAAATTTACCTAACTTGTGTGCTTGCAGGAAGGGGTTATCATTTGAAACAACCCAAACTACTAACAATTTTGTTGCAGGGCCTTAGCTAGGGTTTTGTAATTTTATTTGTGTGCCTTGTCTTCATAGCTTAGCAAACACTTCAATTGGTGCACTAAAATTGAATCATTGTCTTTTGTGTCTTGAGCAATAGGCTCTTTTTGTTTACTCTTTAGAGGGCCTGTCTTCCCGTGTGGTCATTAGGACTACTAGTGAGAAGAGAACGACCCAAGTGGTAGCAAAAGAAAAGCCATCTTCTTCCAAGCCACTATAATCAAATGTATTCATGGTGAAAACTATGAATAACGTGTGCTGATTAGTTCATACCGACACTATGTCTCCCCATAAACCCGTTTGATCAAATTTATTTGATCATTTGTAGGGCGTAACCCCTACCGGCTGGGAGCCTTCTGTATTTACAGAGCTGAAAGTGCCGCATGTATGGCCACACGAGCGGATGCCCTTACTAGTACCTCATTGTTTTAGATGCCCAAATCCTTCTAGTTGTTGAGGCAGGAGGTCGGACCTCTGGTAGCGGCCCACACACATACGGTTCTTAGTAGAGATACAAAGTTCGCCATGGGGAGTTTTCATGGGGACTGATGCTTGGCTGACCTGAGAAGTGAGTGCCGAGGGTGGAGCCAGTGAGGTCAAGCATCTAAGTATCCGCTCTGAATAGCGTAGCCTCGGGGGTAAAACCCCATGTGGGATCAACAATTATTGTCCTGGCCAGCCATAAGAATTGTGCTTGACTTATGATAAACATTCAAACAATCAAGACAAAACAGTAAAACATTGTGTCTTTTGTGTCTTCAAGTGTATGCAAAAACTTTTTACATCAAACAACACACTTTTTGGAGTCTAAACAGTCTGCAAACATTGGGTCGTCAACACTGTGTCCTCTTGTCACGAAAAACAGTCGAAAAATCAGATTTGGTCATAGCAAAACAAATTCACAGATAGGAAAGATTGCACTAAGGTTACAGAAACACGTCTGTGTCTGTTAAAACCGCGTCTGTGTCTGATAAACGTGTCTGTGAAGTACAGAATAGCGTCTGTGTTTTTACCAGCGTCTGTGTCGAACAGAGACACGTCTGTGTCTGGAAATCGCGTCTGTGAAGTATACAGGCGCGTCTGTGTCCACAATTGCAAAAAACTGTCAGTCTTAGCAAACATCAACAGGAAATCTCAGAATCACGTTTGTGTCAAACAGAATAGCGTCTGTGTCTTAAAACCGCGTCTGTGAAGTATACAGAGGCGTCTGTGTCAGGATTTAAAAAAGTTTAACAGTCAAGCAAACAAAGAAATCAGTTTCGGCACACTTGAGCTTCCTAGATTGTCTCTTCAGGTTCATCTAGCATTCAGCCTGTTCTAAGGTCTTACACAGTCCATCATTGCTTCATACCTCATTTTACAGTCATACTTGTCTAAACTTGAGTCAAAAGGTCACTTGCTTGTCCTCACTATACTTTGTCAACACACTACATACAACAACACTTTGCTAAGTGGTCCCTCATCAAGGTTTCTTACCTTTGGGTCTCATTTGGTCTTACTTAGAGTCAAGGTCAGCTTACCTCATCAAGAGAAACTATCCTCTCTTTGGAAGTCACGCCTACTCTACAACATACATACTTGGTCTTACACTTTGGACATTGCAAGTAAACTTCAGATTCATTTACACTCCATACAACTCTTGGTCTTACATACTCTTGTCATTTTCGTCTAAGTCTCTCACATATTGGTCAAACACCTAGTTCATGGTTGAAACCCGTCTTCAAAAATCTAGGAGAAAAGCTAAAGAAGCTCAAGGGCCCGTAAACATGAGTTCTTATGAGTATGACAATGATGTCTTCTACAATCCTGAGCACACTACATTACCAGACATGAATGTTTATAGACACAATCCAAATATGGAAAGCGCAAACGCTATACACAACGCTACACACAATGATAATGTGGACAATTCTTCAATACTATCAGCAGACATACAAGAATCTATAATGGACCCTCAATTCAATAGATTGGTTGAAGAGATAATGAGGAGAGATCGTCAATACTTTCTAAACATGATGGCACAAAGTGGAGCTAAAATACCACATGATTTTGACTTATCTCAACTTATGGAAAGTAGACCTTCACAACAAACTCAACCTAATAGTGGAGGACCAAATAATATGATGCCGGAGTCACCATCAGTTTTGCTTCAGAAACCAGCAATCCCACATACACAAGCTCAAATGCATGATACTTACACTCAAAGACCATCATGGAGGCCTTATGTTCAAACACATGCTCAAGATATGGGTCAACCAAGACAAATGGATACTCAAGGACTTCCTCAAAATTTTGACACAAGAAGACCTCATGCCAAAATTGGGGGCAACACAATGGAAAATGAAAGGCCCATTGAATATGGTTTATATACACAAAACAGATATGGGGTCCCTCAACAAGAAGTTATGCCAAGCGCTCCATACATGTCGCAACAATATCGACCTCCATATGGACATGTCTACGATCAGTATCATCCATATATGCAACAAGCTCCTCCTCAAATGGGTGTTTCAAACATGGGATATGCTACAAGAAATCCATCTCCTCCCAAAAATAATTTGGAGCAACAAATTAGAGATCTACAAAAGAAAGTGGAAGACATGGGCACATCAAAACCCACATATACTATGAGAGATATATGCCCTTATCCCTTTGATAAGAGCATTCCAATGCCTCCGTTTCCTCCGCACTTTGCAACACCTAAATTTGACAAATATAGAGGGAGAGGAGATCCCAAGGCACACATAAGACAATTCTTCACAGCTTGCATTGAGGTAGCGGCAGAAGAAACATACTTAATGAGGTTGTTCCCACAGAGCTTAGGAGATCAAGCGATGGAATGGTTTTCTCAATTACCTCCTGGTATTAAGTCATGGGGCGACTTGGCAGAGGCATTCATTCAACATTTCTCTTACAACATTGAAACAGATGTCTCAGTTACTACCTTGTGCAATACGAAACAAAAAGAAGGAGAATCTTTTGCGTCATTTTTGCAAAGATGGAGAAACTTAGCTAGCAGATGCTCTTGTGAAATCCCGCAAAAACAAATGGTGGAAATGTTCACACAAAATGTTAACAAGGCTATTGGTTATGATCTCAGAAAAGCTTGTTTGTCTACATTTAAGGATGTCATTGAAAAGGGCCTAGCAACAGAAAAGGTCTTGATTGAACAAGGAGTTATCAAACTATTCAAAGAAAACAAAGAGGAATTTAAGGGAAAGGACAAACCAAAGTTTTGGAACAAGAACAAGAACACAGTTAATGATGGTGTTGTTGATGCTAACACAGTGAGACCAAAGTTCATCTTTTCTGGATCAAATTCTACCAACAATCAAGTGAACAATCAAACGGCTGCTAAACCACGAAGGAAGTACACTCCATTGGGAGAACCACTTGAATCAGTATTCAAAAAGCTTGTAGCAAACAAAGTGATCACGGTCCCAGATTTTCCTCCATATGAACCAAAGGTAAAACCGAATTGGTGGAATGATGATGAATATTGTGAATTTCATAAGAGCAAGGGTCACAAGACAAGTAATTGCCATCGATTGAAAAACATTGTACAAGATCTCATTGACAGAGGAGATATTGAGATTGAGGGACATTCATCTAACCAAGAGCATGAGGTGTTTAAGGAACCATTCCCAAAACATGACAAGGGAAAAGGCAAAGTCACAGATGATCAAGCCAATTACACCAGAACATCTTACAATTATGATTCCACTATTAATCACATCTCAATGGACAATCATATTTCTACCATTACTATCAAAAATAAAAATCCTGAGAATCCTCCTCAGCGACCTAAAATTATCCTAAAAGGTGTGGGATCTTCATCCGAAGCTACCTCTGAATGTCATGTTACAACCCGTCGAGGTAAGATCACATTGCCAGGTACCTCTTCTAAGAATACCAATCTTCCGTCAACTAAGCCTGAGTACGATCTTGTAGAGCAATTAGGGAAAACACCCGCACTCATCTCTATTCTTGAGCTCTTACGTATATCTCCTGCACATAAAGCTGTCCTTGACAAAACCTTGAGAGATACTGCTGTCCCTACTGATCTAAACGTGGACCAGTTTCAAGCCATGGTGGGATACCTATCAGTTCCACACTCCCTCACATTCACAGAAGCCGATGACGCCTCCATAAGTCAGCCTCACAATGCACCTCTACATATTGAAGCCTTCATACATAAACACCGAATAAAATGAGTCCTGATAGATGGAGGAGCAGGTCTTAATATTTGTACATTAAGCACCATCAGACAATTGGGATATTCTGACAAAGCTGTGAATGCTACAAACCAAATCACTATTAAGGCTTATGATGATGAAGAGCGTTCGTCCAAGGGCACAGTCATCTTACCACTAAGAATAGGGCCAGTCACAAAGGACGTGATTTGTCAAGTCCTGGATCTAGACCTCACGTATAACATATTGCTAGGACGTCCATGGATTCATGAAATGAGAGCGGTCCCATCAACATACCATCAGTGCATAAAATTTCCTCATAATGGAGTCGAGGTAACGGTCAATGGTGATCCAAATCCATTCATATATTGCAATAACTTGAGATCACATACTGAGATTATCATTCCCAGCAATCGTGAGGCTACTCCTTCTTCAGCATATATTGATCCTGAGTCATTAAAGCCCTCGACATCCAAACAAGGTGAACTTAGAGCCAAGTTTCAAGACAAAGGCATGGGAGAATACACTCTGAATCAAACAATGTTCTTACGACAAGTCATGAACTCCCCCAAGGAATATGGGAGACCACATCCTAATAAACAAATCTCCATCATGTTCTTCAAATGGGATCCTACCGTCTTTCAAAAATGGGGCGAACTAGAGGAAGAAAGTTTATATAAAATGCTATATAAGGACGCTGAAGATGATACACATGATCAAATTATAATACCCTGTGAAAACTATGGTAAAGGTTTCAAAATTCTGCAGAGATTCGGGTATGATGGAAAAAGTCCTCTCGGACTACGCAAAGAAGGTGTCATGGAGCCTCTACAACCTGAGCTAACTACAAGAAGAGAACGCTCTAAGGGGCTTGGTTTTCTAAATCCCAAGATTCAAAACAAGAGAACAAAACAGATATGGCGAGTCAAAGTGGCTGAAGTTCAACAAGAGGATAATTATTCCACAGACTCCAATGAGTGGGAATGGGGTTCAGACAAATCCTCCAGCGACTATGAACTCAATGAGACATTTAGAGAGCCAGATGAACCTACAGAGGAGGAGGAGTTTTACAAGAAATTCAGAGTTGGTCAAGAACCAACCCATAAGGATCCCGCACAAGCTTCGTTTCAAGGCCCTAGGTCAGGATCACATAGGATGAGGACACCTGTCCCTGAGGGTGCTACTAGTGATGATAATTTGGACTCACTCACGATCGACACTGATGAGGAGAGTGCCATTGACGACCTCGATGACTATCTTGACATACCTGAATATAACCACATCTTCACTATTAGCCTTGCGGACTCTAAAAACACTAAAGACCATTCCCCTCGTTCACCCCCAACTCATTGACTGGGATCAGGATGGACCACCACAGATTGATACATTTCAAAATGACGAAGCTATTGTTGATTATCTTGGCATTCGCGATGATCTTCCTCTTGGAGACCATAAAGCAGGATATGCCATAGAGCTAAATAACATGGCATACTTTGGTGAGGGTGTCGGGCCTTCTAGTCGCAAAAATGTGAAAATAAAGACAAAACAAGGGTCTTATGGCGAAAACCACACTGTGGCGCTCTCTGACTCTAAAAAAGTAAAAAGAAAGGACGTATCTGAGGGTGAAAACCTCTCTGAGGCGCCCGAAGATGGAAGGCTTGACATTCTCCCAGCATCATACGAGGAAAAATCATCCATGTTGGTAGAGGAGACTATAAAGACAAACATTGGTACAGCAGAGGTTCCACACAACATATTTTTGGCTCAATCATTGACAGAGGCCGAGAAAGCAAGGTTCATAAGCTTCTTTAAGGAACGACAAGTCAACTTCGCATGGTCTTATGCTGATATGCCTGGACTAGACCCCGACTTAGTAATGCATCATTTAACAGTCAAACCGGGGGCAAAACCAGTAAAACAGAAATTGAGGAAAATGCATCCACAGGTGGCATTGCTAGTCAAGGCAGAGCTAGAGAAATTACTAGATGTCGGATTCATACGCCCAATTGATTATCCCGAATGGATTTCCAACTTAGTACCTGTTAGCAAACCAGATCGTAGCATCCGAATATGTACAGACTTCAGGGATATCAACAAGGCTTGTCCGAAGGATGATTTCCCATTACCAAACATTGATTTAATTGTTGATCTCACAGCAGGCCATGAGATGTTATCTTTAATGGACGGATTCTCTGGATATAATCAGATTAGGATTGCACCTGAAGATCAACATAAAACATCATTCACTTGTCCATGGGGAACCTTTTGCTGGAATGTCATGCCCTTTGGGCTGAAAAATGCAGGTGCCACGTATCAACGAGCCATGACTACTATCTTCCATGATCTCATGCATGTAAAGGTGGAAGATTATGTCGACGACCTTTTGGTTAAATCAATAGACAGAAATACACACTTGGACATACTTTCAGTTGCTTTTGATAGGCTGGAAAAATACAAGGTAAGATTAAACCCAAAGAAATGTGTCTTTGGAGTAACCTCCGGGAAACTCCTAGGATTCATTGTGTCTAAAAGAGGAATAGAAGCGGATCCAGCAAAAGTCAAGGCTATCTTGGACATGCCGCCACCCAAGAATATCAGTCAACTTCGGTCTTTACAAGGGAGACTCCAGTCCATACGAAGATTCATAGCACAACTTGCAGATAAGTGTAATCCTTTCCAGCACCTGCTACACAAAAACATTAAGTTCAAATGGGATGAGAACTGTCAACAGGCTTTTCAGGCACTTAAAGACTATCTTTTGAACCCGCCAGTTTTGATGCCACCAATTCCGAATCAACCATTGCTACTTTACATATCAGCTACTCCAACAGCACTGGGGGCACTACTAGCATAGCAAATACCTGACGGCAAGGAAAAAGCAGTCTACTATATCAGTCGCACATTGGTGGGATATGAGCTCAACTACACACCAATTGAGCATGCATGTCTCGCTGTGGTCTTCGCTTCACAAAAATTACGACATTATATGCTCACTCACAAGACCAAGTTGATTGCCAGAATTGATCCACTAAAATATCTGCTCAACAAAGCTACACTTACTGGGCGACTGGCCAAGTGGGTAATGATTTTGAGTGAATTCGACATTGAATACGTGGACAGAAAAGCCATAAAAGGACAAGCCATTGCAGATCAACTGGCAGATGCTCTCATGATAGATGATGTTCCTCTACAGTCAGAATTTCCAGATGAGTCCATTCTAACAATATCACCTGCAAAGCCATGGCAACTATACTTTGATGGCTCATACACACAGCACGGGGCAGGAGCGGGTATACTCTTTATAACTCCCCAAGGCGATTCTATACCAAAGTCATACCGCTTATCATTTCCTTGTACCAACAATATAGCGGAATACGAGGCATTAACAACGGGGTTAAGAATTGCAGTTCAGTGGAAGATCCAGGAACTTCGTGTTTTTGGCGATTCTCAACTTGTCATCTGTCAAACAACTGATGATTATCAAACAAAAGATGAAAAGCTCATGCCTTACAAACAACTGGTAGATGATCTGAAACAACACTTTGCAAAGATAGAGTTTGAGCAGATACCAAGAGAACAGAATCACGCTGCTGATGCCATGGCTACAATTGCTTCACTCATTGACCTACCGCAAAATGAGACCTGTTATGAGTTCCTGGTTGACAACCTGCTGATTCCGTCATATGAGATCACTCTCACGGAAATGATATGTGTTGTTGGTCCTGAATCCCAGTTATATGGTTCCATATTCACATACCTTCGCGACAACATCTTACCTCCCGATTTATCGAACAACCAACGCCGCACTTTCATCCGCCAATCCTCCCGATACGTTATCCTAGCTGATATCCTATACCGACGAGGTCTAGATGGCACCCTCCTTAGATGTTTAGAGAGTGACGAAGCTCAGATTGCGTTACGAGAAGTGCACGAAGGGATATGTGGTCCGCATACTAGTGGTCCTACCTTGGCCAAGAAACTCATCAGGACTGGATACTACTGGCCTACTATGGAAAAAGATGCATATCAGTTTGTCAAGAAGTGTAAGCAGTGTCAAATTCATGGAGACCTCATACACGCACCAGCACAAGAACTACAGCCACTTGCATCTCCTTGGCCCTTTTGTCAGTGGGGACTCGATCTCATAGGCAAGATTCACCCTCCTTCTTCCAACGGACATAAATTCATTATCACAGCCACAGAGTATTTCACAAAGTGGATTGAAGCCGTGCCTCTCACGCAAGTTACTGGGAAACAAATCGCTACTTTCATCCTGAACTACATCATTTGCCGATACGGGATTCCTACTTCCATTATCACTGACAACGGGCGTCCTTTCAAGAACCAGGATGTTCGTGAACTCTGTGAGCGATTCCATATCTCTCATCGTTTCTCCACACCATATTACCCCCAAGGTAATGGCCAAGCTGAGGCGTCTAACAAAACAATTCTCAAAATACTTAAAAAGACAGTCGACGACGCTGGCCGTAACTGGCATGTCCAACTCAATCCCGCACTTTGGGCCTATCGTACCAGTGTCCGCACACCTACAGGAGCTACACCTTACTCACTTGTCTACGGTGCTGAAGCTATCTTGCCTATTGAGGTCGAGTTACCTTCTTTACGGGTCTCCTTGAGAAACATAATCAACGATGAAGACTACAGGGTCTCTCGCTTACAAGAACTAGAACTGCTGGAGGAACGACGACACACTGCTTTTAATCATCTCAAGGCTTACCAACAACGAATGAGTCGCAGTTACAATCACAAGGTCAAGCCTCGCACATTTGAGGTAGGTGACTTAGTCCTCAGAGAGAACCCCAAGAATCAGCAAGATAGAGAAAAGAAGGGCAAATTTGAACCCAACTGGCTTGGTCCTTACATCATCACAGCAGCATATGGATCTGGGGCATATCAACTCTCAACTACAGAAGGGGAATCTTTGGAGGATCCTATCAACAGCATGCACCTTCGCAGGTTCTACACATAAGCTCTTTTTGAGTATCCTAATGCAAAAAATCAAAACAACAAAAAAAAAACAAAAAAAAAAATTATAAAACAAAAAAAATTGTTACTTGGTGAAAACCTGGCAAACAGGCGCCTTGTGACAACAAAAAAATTGCAAAATCCAAAAAAGTAAAGAGAAATAATTTCGTCCAACGGTGAAAACCACTTCGGTGGCGCCCTGGGCAAGTACCATGGTGAAAACTGGGTCACCAGCGCCATGCGTAGGGACTTTGCTCCTCCCTTCTTCAGGATTCTCTTTCATCCTTTCACTTCGCACACACTCACGACCAATTCACTCACAATAAACTTACCCATTCCCATCATGGCTTGTTATTGATCTACCTAAGATTGGTTAGCCATCCATAACCCTTCCTTTTCACTCCATAATAAATCAGATCCTATCTGTGACTACGGCCAATTCCTACGTCTAGTAATGGGTGTGGAACTGAGAACATCACATGTTTCGAGGAGTACAGTTTCTTTCAGCTCTCTTCAGTCTATCCGCGTGCAATTCGCAATAAAGCAACATTTTGCATCACAGATCCGCAATACAGTTTCATCTTCTCCGCAATAAAGTATCAGTTTCATGGATTCAGTCAGTTTCAGATGAGACGCAGCAGCAACAATGGGCTTCAACAAAATCAAATATTTCAACAGACTCAGACAACATATGGTTCAGTGCTATCTATCCTTTTTGTGAAAGTGAACATTGTGACCACAATCAAATAAGACTTAAACAAGTGACAAGAGACACTAAACTTGAGGACTACAGTGGATGTTGGTGTCGAGTCTTGGTTTTCTTTTGATTTTATCTTTTTGGTGACATGTCTTTTAGCTTTTCCAGGATGTCTTTGACTAGAAAGGCGAGGATGGGGTATCGTCACCTATTTGCATTTGCTGTCTGTGGATTGTCTTTTAGTAATGCTATGACTTGTCCAAGGATATGAGGACACTGTGAGTCTAGTATGAACTGGGGCATTCCTTGTTTGTGACTGTCTTATCTCCATGCAAACAGGTACAATGACTTTCTGGGCCGAACATATGCCTCGATTGTCATAACATATTCTGCCATAATAAAGCTCAATGATGATAACGCACAAGAAGCTCTTTCATGTTCATATCTTCTGTCTTCCATCCCCCTTTCTTGATTGACTTCCATTGTCCTTCTCGAGTCCGCGTAGTCCGCTATCACATGACTGAGTATAATGACACACCAAAAACATTTGCATTTCATATAGTTGCACCTGCATCACCACATATAAGCATTTCATACATATAGATATTATAATTGCATCACATCCTGCATACAACACATGTTAGCACATCTCACATTTTCATTATGTAAATAATCATTTGCATTATCATATTCATTTGCATCACATACATTTTCATTCGCATCATGCATCACATATACAACATAAAAGAACAAAAATATATGGCATTGCATAATATAAGCATCCATATCATAAAACATGCATCACATAAGAACATCTCATCACATAAGGTACACATGCATATAGCTGCCGCAAAAGATGAATCATCTCATATATATAATCAATCAAATGTGTCATAATACAATGATGTCAAAAGAATCATATGGCTACAAAAGAATCACCCGCAGGTGTCTACAATACAACAATGATACATCTACTGATACAATGGGAGCCCACTATAGCTATGAGGAACTCCCTCCCTCGGAGCCGCCTCGCCTCGACGGAGTCTGAGCTATAGATGGACCCGCCCCAGGATCCCCCTGTCCCTCTGGTGGTGGTGGAGGCCCCATAACCCCACCGCTGGATGCCTGTCTCCTGCGGCTCCCTCCCGTAGCCGTCGCTGTGCGCGACGACCTCTGGAAGCTCCTAGCCCGCTGCTCTGCTGGCACGGCTGCATAATATAGATCCCTCCAGTAGGCGATCTCCTCTCCCGCTCGCAAAACATATGCGTAGCCTGCCCCTGCATCCTCTGCTGCCCGCCTACCTGCCCTCAGAGCTGTCTCGGCCTCGGTATATCTCTGGATGGCCTGATCCCTCTCCCGCTCTGTATCTCGGACCCTGATCCTGAGGTGGTTCCTCTCTCAAACCAAATCCTCAATCTCATCTGCCTGGCCCTGGCAGATCTCCCGCAGCCTCACCACCTCATCCTCCTCGGAGTCTCCGCTCTCCGTCCCTGCCTGTGGCTCCTCCTCTACAGGTGCCTGTCCCTGTGCCTCTGCCTGCACCTGTCCATGTGCCTGTATAGGTACCTGTGGCTGTACCTGTCTCTGTCCCTCTGGCTGCACCTGTCTCTGTCCCTCTCTGGGACCCTGTGCTGCTGGCACCTGTAGGGGCAGTCCACCCCGTCCTCTCACCACTGGAGCTGCTCTCTCCTGACCTCCCTCCCTCTGAGGTGCTACCCGTCTCTCTCCCACCACTCCCCTCTGCCTCCGCCGGCCCCTACCTGCATCCCCTCCTCCCTCATCATCATCTCCTCCACCCTCTCCATCCACTGGCTCTGCCGGATCTGTCAACCTAGGAAATGGATGCTCTGCCCAGTACGCAGAGTACTCTGCGTCCATCCCTGCATCATCTACCTCTGGCCACATGTCCCATGGCATCGGCATCATCTCCGCTAGCTGCATCACTGCCTGATCATATGATAGCAGTGGGCCAAACTGCACCTGATCTCTGACCGTACGGGCATACATGCCTGAGCCTCGGGGCATCCTCTGAATCCTGCCATACTGCCTGCATACCCTATCCACCAGCTGTCTCTCTAATATATAGGGCGTCTGCCCAATCAGGTACCTGCTCCGGAAGGTGTAGGGCAGCTCCAGTGCATCGTCCCCCCACTCCTCGCACCCCAGGTACGGCCTCCAGATCACCATGTCAATATCGTCAATGACTCTCCTCCAGTGCTCCAATCTCCCAATCCGAGGCTGGGATGTAATCATCGCATATAGGTGCACAAAACTCTGTCCCTGTCCTCTGCCTCTGAAATGAATAGGCCGTGTGATGGGAAGGTGCTCATAGGCCCACACCTGCAAGAGAGTCACACCGCAGCCCAACCCCACTGATCCATGGTATACAAACTGATGCAGCTCATAATACAAATGTGCTAGGACACATGGCCCCCATGCATACCTATTGTGCTCTGCCATCAGCGTCTCCAAGGCCCCTCCCCAGCCCACTGCCAATCCTCGTGTGGCCCTGTCTGGACACAGGTATCCACTGATAACTCCCCCAACAACTGTTGGCAATGCTAATCCTGTGGCAGTCATGGTGTCCCAGGCTACATGGCCTGCTCGCATCTCCAACTCAGGATCCTGAAAGACCCGTCTCAAGGCCTCCCTGTCACCGTCACGGTCGTAGGGGATCAACTCTCCATCAATAGGAACATGTAATATCCTGTATACATCCTCCAGTGTCACGGTCATCTCACCCATCGGCAGGTGAAACATGCATGTCTCTGAGTGCCATCTCTCGGCCAATGCAGTCAGCAACCCCATGTTTGCCCGAAACTCGGGCACATAGAGCATATATGTGAGACCCATCTCCTCAATGGAAATCATGTCCTGGATAGACAACTCTGGTCGCAACCTCTGAGTCGACGGGAATCTCTCCCGTGACTCCAACATCGGCAAATACTCCTGCAGTCAAGCAAATCAATCTTGTCAGTTATCGTGGCATTCACTGTTTATCACAAAATGCTACTCGCTACCCAAATGCATATGGCTATCTACCCTAGTGACACTCACTGTTCATCACAAAGTGTTGCTATTTATCCTAGTAGTGCTCCCTGTTCATCACAAAGTACTACGTGTGTGACATTCCCTGTTCATCACAAAGTGTCACTCACATTCGCACTCCCTGTTCATCACAAAGTGCTGCATATCCTGGTGCTCCCTGTTCATCACAAAGTGCCTTGATCTATCCTAATCTTCCTAGAGGACCTGCTTGAGTGTATCCTCTCAGCAGCTTATCCAATCGACAGCGTATGTTCATCACAGAACTGCCGATTTGACCTAAAGGACTAAAACCATGCATTTAAACACACAAACGCACTTTTTCAACACACACGCGCTTTTAACTCATAAACGCGCTTATAGACTGCATAAACGCGCCTCTGCAACACAGACGCGCTTTCTAAACACAAACGTGCCTATGCCAGACACAGACGCGACCAGGGAACACAGACGTCCCTGCATGACATAAACGCTATTCAAAAGCACAGACGCTACTACATTTCACAAACGCGTCCGCATTCAACACAAACGCGGTTCCAAGCACAGACGCGCCTGGACCCGACACAGACGCGCCTGTTGGACACAGACGCGCCTGGCGCTGACACAGACGCGGTTGCGCGTTTTTGCACTTTTTAACTATCCTATTTCTAGCGCATTTATTGCTCCTAAAACATGCATTTATGACAAAACTCGAAATGCGTGAAAGTACGAGGAGGTTTTCGGGTACTTACCGGCTCTCCTGCATCGGCTGGTCGCTGGAATCGGCAGACACGGTCGAATCTATGAACGAATGCCATCACTGCTGACTGCTGCTACTCTTTTCTCGCTCTGCACTGTGATCTCGTAAGGGTGTGAATGACAATGAGGATGTCTTTTGCCCGTGGTCTATCTTATAGCCTACCCTAGCCCTCGCCCTCATTTCCCGAGTCAGTCTTCCTCATCCCGTGACTTTGTCACTTTATCCAATCAGTCCATTCTATCCCATCTTTCTTATCGAGAGATTGTCTGCAATCTTTCCAGACTTTTTCATCCAATCTCTCGAGGGGGCATATCATTCCCATCCTGGGGCAACTCTGTATCAGTTCATCTTATTTTCTTTGAAACAACGCGACAAGCCGCATTGTCTCAAAGAGGGGCAAAATGTAGACACCCAAAATTGTCATGTCTAATTAAATAAATATTTTATTTATTTAATTATCTAAGCCTAATTCTTCTATTAATTAAATAAATCTTTATTTATTTAATTAATTCATTTATCCTCTTCTAGCCTTATTTCTCATTTAAATAAATACATTTATTTATTTAAATTATCCCTTTCCTAAATTAAATAAATATTTTATTTATTTAATTGTCCTACTTCTTCTATTAATTAAATAAATCTTTATTTATTTAATTAATTCATTATCTTTTTCTACACATGACACATGTCATTCATCTCTTATTTCCTACACTACCTACCTCTTTCATTATTTTGGTATTTCTTATACCTACCCTCTAATCCTAGCCAACCTCTCTTTTTACACCTCTCAATCTTAACCCTCCATTTCTTATTGTGTCTTCTATTTAAGGAGATGCTTTCTTCATTACCAAACCCTAATGACTAATTTTGGAGTACTTGGCTACACTACAATTCTACTTGCAACCACATTCCGTTCTTTATTGAGCTCTTGTGCACATAAAAATCTGAGAGCAAGCATATCAAACAAGATCAATGGAGATAGGAAGAATGGAGATCAAAACCCTAGTGGACATGTGATGGTATAATCTTTGTGATTTTTGAGTTATTTTGCATTGTCTTAGGTTATCTTCATATGTTATGGTGGATCTTTGTTCATTGTTAGGCTAGGGTTTGGTGGTTGAATCCATTTTAGTCTTTCAATATTGTTGTTTATTGCTATCCATTTTCACCATATACACATTGTACTTTGATACATGTATGGTTTTGCGAGATGATATGATATATGAGAAGATCCCATATTCTATGATGATATGCATGTTGATGATATGTATGGATTTATGCAGGATGATGATCTTGATTTAGAGGTATAGTTTTACTTGCTAGATGTATGTGTTTATGAGATGAATCCTATATGCATGGCTTTATGATGATTATTGATATGATTTTTATATGCATTTATGAATGTGATGCTAACATGTGGATGTAGGTTGATATGTATGATTTGTTGGTGTAATACCTTATGTATGTAATGTCACAATGAGGATGTATGCATAATGAAATGATGCTAATGATGGTACAGATAGTACTTGTTCTTTATGTTGATTCAATGATGAGATGATATGTATTGATGATTGATGCCATGTATGAATGATTTATGTTAATGCATCTATATGGTTAGAATGAATGCAATATGGATAAACAAATGTAAATTTCAAATATTTATGTGATGATATATAAATGAATGCATATGTAAAATATTTAAACCAATGTTGAGACAAATGGTTTTTGTTTGTTATGATCTGAATTTTTTATAAAATATGATCTAAGTGAAATGGTAATGCAACTCATGGGTAATGAATAACTACACCTAAATGCAAGTAAAAGGATAATGAATGCATTTTAATGAATCCTAAATGAAATTGGTTATAAGATAAAATGAATGACTATAAGAATATACGAGATGTATAAATGAATGCACTTAACTAATGGATAGATAAATAAATGCATTCAACTACAGAAATCTAAACAAATGTATGGTAAACAAATTTAAATGATTGTAAATGATACTAAATGAATGTACAGTAATGGCTAATAATGGTAGTAAATGTAATGAACTATATTTATGCAAATGCAACTAAATGATTTTAAATGCACATGAATGAATGTTTTAAGAATGAAGTTTATAAAACCTATATGCACGTACATGATAACAAACTATATGTATGCAACTCAATGTAATGAAATGATGATGTGTTCATGATAGATGAATGCAAGGTTGTTTAGACTTTGCATGATGCACTGATGATGTATCAGAGAAATCTATCGTGATTGTATCCAAGACCAATTCATTTTTCAAATAACCTCTCATATTAAATTGGTTCACACTTGCATACAAAACCATACATATGAACAATGAATGATCAAACGGATGGGTGATATGCAACAGAATGCAATATAAATAGATGAGATGGAATGACGATCCATAGTGCCTTATTTTCATCATTGAGCATGGTAGTATCAATCTTGGACGAGGTGGTAGGAACCAAGGATGGAGCATTGTACCTGCAAACAAGCAATATAAATAAAGAATAAAGAATATGGACCCTCCATAATGGTTCATGTTCATATGGTTGAGGTATACACTATAGTCAGCAAGCCATAGTGATCCATGACTATATTTTGCTTATGATCACGTAGCTTAATGAACTTCCCATGTAGACACCATTACTACATGCCCCAGAACTTCATTGGAATAATTCGTAGAAGACATACAAACAATGCTTAGGAACCATCCTGACCACTCTAATCACTTGTGGATATCCCAGAGTAGTGTAGGAACCTGATATAAATTAATAAATAACCTACAAATTCAACCAAGTATTTGATAGCTTAAACAGAACTTTCTTTGTCAAAGAAAAATGTTCATCAAGTCTTTGTTTTGGTAAGGAAAGAAGCATCCTTGTTAAGACAGTTTGCGTATTGATGTTGTTTGGTTGGTCGATGTGATAAGTGGTCATATTTTGAGTATTTCACAATGTTTTTTTGGTATCTGCTTAAAAAGCATATGTACAAGGTGTTCCCATGTTTTTGATTGATTTTCGATATTTTCTGATGTTTTGGGGATTTTGTGATTTTGAATATTTTTGGTATTTTGTGATATAGTTTTTACAATGTTTTTGGTATTGTAGCATCCTAAAATTGTGGCACTTGCAATTTCAACTGCATTTGGGTCTTCACGATGGCGATGCAACATGGAACCTAAATGGAGACCCCGAAACTTGTTCATGACATCAAAAACTGCATTTTCCAGCACCCTGGCCTGATCCTCCTTGCACCCTGCTGTCCCAGGAGGTGGGACCATGGCACCCAGTGCCTTGGTCCTTCAAGAATAGGGCACCTAGTGCCCTGGTCCCCTAGGACCATGGCGCCCAGCGCCCTGGTCCCTGGCCCTATTTTTGGGCCCGGTCTCTTTTGGGTCTCAGGTCTTTATGTTTGCAAATTGGAAAATAATCTTCCCAGGTCTGCCTAAGGTCAGAAAAATCAGTCTATCAACCCTAATTGACAAGTATATAAACTACATTTCCTCTCCCATTTTGAGGAGGAAGGACATATGTGTACAAGATGCGGAAACGATATTCAAACATTCAAGCATTCAAGCATTCCTTCAAGTTCTAAGTCTCCATTCAAGGCTAAGTGTTGCATTCAAGACAAGGATTCAACCATTGAAGAGGAGATCACATACCACATACAACATACAACATACAACAACATTTACACCTTCGCATGTAAGAATACAAACATTCTTACAACAATGTATCAGTACTTGTTTACATTACAATCATTTACATTTACAGCATTTCTCATTTCTTGGTTAATTCCAAAACTGGGGTTTGACCTAAAGGAAAACCCCTAATCCCTAACCCCCCAATCATCCTCTCTTTTCTGTGTGTAGGTTGCAGGTACGTGGCTGTAATTGAAGATCTAGAATCCTTGTGTAGAGACGAACAGATCCCCCTTCGTTTCGCGGATTTTTCGGAGGACCGTGTGCACGCTGGGCGCCATCGTCCCGTCAACTTTTTCTCAAATTTGCAGGACAGGGCCGTCTCAATATTTTACAGCTAATTCCAGGTTGGCAGCTTCTCCTATATTCCTATCTCTGTTTATAAGTGAATCTTTCTCACTTTTCATGCATTCCTAGCTTAATCCTTCTATCTACATTCTTTACAAAAGAGGGTAGCCTTGCTGTCTTAACCCTTGAAACTCATTTAGAATCCAATCTTGCATTGTCTGGGATTGGATCTTGTGGGTTTCAACCCCTCTTTTGAATGTAAAGTCTCTCCTAAGTGAAAACCGTCAACCCTAGTGACCTCCTTCCCCTCTCCTCGGAGTGGTGGGGGGAACACTTAGGGTTCGCTCGTGATTTTCCGCTTTAAATTTTGGTGAAACTGACGTGAACATCCTTTCTAATTATTCATGGTTAGATCTGAAGATTGGATGCCTTGATTACATTTCCATGTTTGATCTTTTGCAAATTTTAGAGGTTAATTGCATAAAAACCCTAAATTTTCTTTTTAGTAATTGAGCTTGTGAAATGTTTAATGGTTAATGCTTGTTTCAGATCTACCCTTCTATTGCAAATTGTCAATTCATATTTGTGCTTTAATTCTGAAAATTAAGTGGTTAAGTGTCAAAACCCTAATTTTTGAAACCCTCTTGATTCAACCTTTGACCGACAATTTCACTAATCAAAACATCTCCAAATCAGCTGTAACTTTGGATTCTGCAACAAAATCATAATATCTATCATCCTTGAAAATTTGGAAAAAAGTTGCGAGGACCATGTGCACCCCGAGCGCCATCGTCCCCGACATTTTTTTTGAAATTTCGGGAGTTAGATCTTACTGTATTTTTCTGCTAAAATCCAGAATTTTGGCTGATTTCATCAATTCTAACACTTTCAAAATTAAAGTCAAAGTTGGTCTAGTGATTGCTTGGATTAAGGCTCCTAATCATTCAAAAATTGTTGAAATTGAAATTTTGTGTCAAAATTGTGTTCTTACTGTCCTAAATCTGAAAAGTGTGTCAGCATTCATTCGAAATTTCAGTGCTTTATTCAAATTCTTGCAATTTGTGACTTTTGAAATTAAGTGTTTAATTACACCAACCTCAATTTCCACTTTCAAAATTGTATTTTGCGTGAAATTGAGTCAACTTTTAAATTTCAAAACTTGCATTGCTTTTGGTATTCCCTCTAAAATCATAAAATTCAAAATTTCAATTTCCCTCTCTTTTTCAAAATTCAAATTTTGCATTTTTCAACAATCTTGGTAGGGTTCAATTTTGAGATTGCAACTTTAATTTGGCTTATGTACAAATCATAAAATCACTCAATTTTTTCAGATTAGCTTTAAAATCATCATAAATTTCATCCCTAAAAATTTCAAAAAAAGTTACGAGGACCGTGTGCACTCCGTTCGCCACGGTCCCTGACATTTTTTTTGAAATTTCGGGAGATTGTCGTGATTGCATTTAACAACTTAAATCTAGGAGATTGGCTGATTTTATTGAAATTTGCTACCTCTAAATTCAAAATCTTCTCTCCTTCTCTAGTGCATGAGTTTTACAACAATAAGCCCTACTTACACTATTCCCGTTAGACGAAGCTGTAGAATTAAGTCTTTCCAAGGTTTAATTACTGAGGAGATGGAACCTAATTTGAATAGCCTTTTTAACGAGGACATGGGTAATTCCTCTAATCCTCCTAATGATGAAGAAGCTCTCCATGAGGTTTCTGTAGAACAACTTTCGAAATTGGATAACCAATTTGATGATTTTCAGCAATGGATGTCTCAAGAGTATCCTGATAGTCAATCTCTTTCATTAATTGAGGGTCTAAAACGTATGGTTCAAAGTGATAAGATTGGAATTGATATTTTGCGTGGTATTGCACACATTGTGGATTCGAATGTGATGCCTATGAAGAGTTGTCCTGAAACTTTGGGTTATACACAACCTCCTACTCAAGTCAATCATTCTATTCCTTTGACAACTTCTATTGCTAGCATACCTACCTTTACATCAAACATAATGACTACTTCTATACAAGACATTCTGCCTATGATCATCAGTCATGGGGGCAATCCTTCCTCTTCAATCAACCCTCTGCCTTCATTCAATCCGACTTCTTCATTCATTCCTTCAATGAGTGTCCCTATTACATCTCCACAAATGAACATGATGCAAGGGGGCAATTCATTTAACCATTCCATTCCTCCTTGTAGTGCTCCTCTTTTCCAATCATCTCCTATGACTAACTATCATAGTGTCCCGCCACATTATTCTCAATCAATACCTTCTTTCAATAACATAATACCTCCATCACAATCTAACACATCTAATATGAATTCTTCAACTGAAGGGACCATTAACAATCTTGCACAAACTATTTCTTCTTTACAGCAACAAATTGCCTCTATGAATCAATCTAAGTTTAGTGTGCCCACATTTGATGTTGCGAGCTATCCCTCCTAAACATGTTGAAATCCCGCATTTGGAGCTTTATAATGGTAAAGGTGATCCTCTAACACATGTTAAGAATTTTCAAACAATATGTACTGATTTTGCTTATGACCAAAGGTTGCTTGCAAAACTGTTTACTAGGACATTAAGAGATAAAGCCCTACAATGGTATTGCTCATTGCCTTCTTATTCTATTACTTCTTTCAAACAACTTGCAAATGCTTTCATTCAACAATTTCAAAACAATATAAGTCCTAAAGTTACTTTGATTGATTTAATGCATTGTAAACAAGGTGTTAAAGAAAAAGTGACTGATTTCATTGGTAGATATAAGCATTTGTATGCTCAAATCTCTTTTCCAGTGCCTGACAATGATATTCAAGGAATCTTTATGTCTAATTTACAAAAAGATATTAGAGAAAAACTTCTATTTTCTGAGTTTACTTCTTTCCAACAGTTGTGTGCAACTCTTCACAATTATCAACTGACTGTGAGTCAAATGGAACAAGCAAATCCTATGGCTCCGAGTGATAAGGGTGATAGTAGTCAACAACCATTTGGGAAGTTTAAACCGAACAGAGAGTCCATTAAATTCAATGAAAACATCATCAACAACAATGTGAATGCAGCATCAGGTGTGCCTCCTATTTCTAAGTTTTTCAAGAAAGAAAGAAAGTTTACTCCTTTGCATGAATCATTGCATAGTATTATGAATAAGTCATTGGAACAAAATGTGCTTACTCTCCCTCCTATAAAGAAAATCAATCCTACAAAGATTAATTCACCCTATTTTGATAACAAATCTTTTTGTCAATTTCATCGTCAACCTGGGCATGATACTGAAAAATGTTTTGCTTTAAAGGGTAAAATTCAAGATTTGATTGATAATAGTACTATCTCTGTTACAGGAGTGAATGATAAAGGCAATACATCTATAGCTCCTCCTAACCAAAATCTTAAGATTTTTACTGATCCATTACCTTCTCATACCTCTAATGCGATTGAGGCTAATGATTCCTCTTTCTCATCTGATGGTCTTGTGTCTATGACTCCGAATGTGATTAACTTTGTAGAGCAGCAAGAAAACCCTAAAGAACCTTCCATCACATTTGATTCTAGTGAAACTATCAGGGCACCTGATGGTCCTTTATATATAGTTGCAAAAGTCAAGAATACACCTTGCCGTGGAGTGCTTATTGACCCGTCTTGCATGGTTAATGTCATTTCTGAAGAATTTCTTTTTACTTTGCAATTGAATCAAGTGATCTATGACAAAACAGATGTGATTGTGAAATTATTTGATGCATTTTCTTCTCCTGCAATTGGTTCTATTACATTACCTATTGAGGTCCATAACAAATCCCTTGATGTGAACTTTGCTATTATTCCTTCATCTGAACAATTTCGTGTGAAACTAGGCTATCCTTGGTTATCTTCCATGAAAGCTATTGCTTCTCCTATTCACAAGTGTTTGAAATTTCCCCATAATGGTGAAGTTGTTACTGTCAATCATAGTCTCTTTAAACCAGCTGAAAGAACTTCTAGCATTCCTATTGATTATTTTTGGCCTAAACAATTCCAATCTCTTCCTCTGCGAAGTGATCATCTTTTCAAATCTTATCAAAAGTGGAAAACAGATATGATCCTATCTCTAAGTGAACCTAGAACACCCAAACTTGATATTCCTATCATTCTTGAGAAGGAATTTCTTCCTTTGAAAGATAAAACTAATGTCTTTCCTCAAGAAGATTCCCAACCCATCCCTATGGATGTGACTATGTCTATGCCTAATAAACTTTCTAAAAGTAGACCTATACCTCCTTGTCATGATGGACTTGGTCTCCTTCCTAAACCAAATATTCCTCCTTTATACGGAGCAGTTCCTCCTCCTTCCTCTTATGGAGAGAAGAGACCTTCCTCTTCTCCTATTATTCAACCTAAGAGACCACAACCTAAACACCCAAGTGATAAGGATGAGAACATTCCTCCTCCTCAATCTTCTCAACTTCCTACTAAGACTAGACAAAATCATTCTGCGTGTGAACGCCGACGAAAGCGTCATCTTAGAGCTCAGGAAGCTACTTCTCAAACTTTGCAATCCCCAAAAACACCTTCAACAAGCATTATTCCATTTTCTCCAAAATCTCCTGAACATAAGATGCATGATGGTTTTGATCCTGTGCGAGTTAAAGATCCTATTTTTATAAATCTTGATGATGATATAGATGAAAATGTTATTCATGATGAAAATGTTACTTCTCTTGCTTCTGATAGTGAATATGAATATGTTGATGTTGACAACCATTTATCTAACAAATTTTCTAAAGCACTTATCCTAGCTCCTAGACAAGAACAACGTGGCTTGGAACATGAACATAGCCCTTGTTTGGATCTTGTGATAGCTCCATCTGTTGTGTTGAATGTTCCTCCTCTAGCGTGTTTCCTGCCTTCCCAAAATATTGATCAGCAAGATTGGGGGGTAGATGACGTGCTAGACTAGTTTCATTAGCATAGCAGACTCTCTCCTCCTCTCTTGTGTTACTTCTTCTATGTGTTATTCTCATTCTTCTATTTGTTGTCCTTAGTGTTGTCTACTTGAGGATGATGCAAAGCATTGAGATCTCTTTTGGACTCTCTCATGTTGACTCAAAAGACACATGTGTTCCCTTCTTCTAGGTGACCTTCCTTGATTGGGGAATGAAGAACAATTATGCATACATACATATGCTATACATGAATTATCATATAGCATACTGACCCCAAGGAAAGCGAAGTCACCTCGTGCTTTGTGTTTTGTGTCTATTATCCTTGGGTTTATCTCACACTTGGGGGCTAAATCTTTGTGATAACGTGCTCCTTTCCCTTCTTATTTCTTATGTGTATCACTACCTTAAAGCAATCACCCTTGTTGAGGTGTGTGCGATCGCTTTAACGTAGGGGGGCATACACCCCATCTATCTCTTCAGGATACTTGAAAATTTCTTGGCGAACTTAGCTTTGCCTTGAGAATTTTTGGTATTTCTCTTGCATGACTCATAGTGAGGGAACCTTACTACTGACAGTCATGGTTCTCCCTCATGATCTTCCCTTTTACTTTGTCAATCGAAGTCGTAAGATCCTTAGTCCACTGGGGGCTTGGTGTATCTTGCCTCCTTGACATGGTGAAAGTCTTTCAATGTTGTTTCCTTGTACTTTACCAGAAGTATGGGCGTACACTTATACTCCCGCTAAAGTGGGGGCTAAATGTAGCATCCTAAAATTGTGGCACTTGCAATTTCAACTGCATTTGGGTCTTCACGATGGTGATGCAACACGAAACCTAAATGGAGACCCCGAAACTTGTTCATGACATCAAAAACTGCATTTTCCAGCACCCTGGCCTGATCCTCCTTGCAACCTGCTGTCCTGGGAGGTGGGACCATGGCACCCAGCACCTTGGTCCTTCAGGAATAGGGTACCTATTGCCCTGGTCCCCTAGGACCATGGCGCCCAACGCCCTGGTCCCTGGCCCTATTTTTGGGCCCGGTCTCTTTTTGGTCTCGGGTCTTTATGTTTGCAAATTGGAAAATAATCTTCCCAGGTCCGCCTAAGGTCAAAAAAATCAGTCTATCAACCCTAATTGACAAGTATATAAACTACATTTCCTCTCCCATTTTGAGGAGGAAGGACATATGTGTACAAGATGCGGAAACGGTATTCAAACATTCAAGCATTCAAGCATTCCTTCAAGCAATTGATCATTCTAAGTCTCCATTCAAGGCTAATTGTTGCATTCAAGACAAGGATTCAACCATTGAAGAGGATATCACATACCACATACAAAATACAACATACAACAACATCTACACCTTTGCATGTAAGAATACAAACATTCTTACAACAAGGTATCAGTACTTGTTTACATTACAATCATTTACATTTACAACATTTCTCATTTCTTGGTTAATTCCAAAACCAGGGTTTGACCTAAAGGCAAACCCCTAATCCCTAACCCCCCAATCATCCTCTCTTTTCTATGTGTAGGTTGCAGGTACGTGGCTATAATTGAAGATCTGGAATCCTTGTGCAGAGATGAATAGATCCCCCTTCATTTCGCGGATTTTTCGGAGGACTGTGTGCACGCCGGGCGCCATCGTCCCGTCAACTTTTGCTCAAATTTGCAGGATAGCACCGTCTCGACATTTTACTGCTAATTCTAGGTCCATAGCTTCATCCTATATTCCTATCTCTGTTTATAAGTGAATCTTTCTCACTTTTCATGCATTCCTAGCTTAATCCTTCTATCTACATTCTTTACGAACGAGGGTAGCCTTGCTATCTTAACCCTTGAAACTCATTTAGAATCCAATCTTGCATTGTGTGGGATTGGATCTTGTGGGTTTCAACCCCTCTTTTGAATGTAAAGTCTCTCCTAAGTGAAAACCATCAACCCTAGTGACCTCCTTCCCCTCTCCTCGGAGTGGTGGGGGGAACACTTAGGGTTCACTCGCGATTTTCCGCTTTACAGGTATTTTGTGATTATTTTTCCAATGTTTTTGGTATTCTGTGATTGTTTTCAAATGTTTTTGGTATTTTGTAATTTGTTTTCAAATGTTTTTGGTATTTTGTGATTGTTTTCAAATGTTTTTGGTATTTTGTGAGATAGTTTTGAATGAAGAACTTAATGTAGAATCCACTTCCATCAAATAGGTTAAGGGCATTGCCCTTAGTTTAGACATGACTACGAAAAATTGGGATGTAAGATGCATGAAGTACTATCCTTGGTTGCAGATCAATAATAAGCCATGGTGTGACTGATGGATGTGTGGATGCAATGAATGTGATCGCAACAAGTCTGAAAGACAATGAAGACATAGCCTTTATGAGTGGTGCCTATTTTCTAGGTTTTCACCATCGCACTTACCCAAGGTGCCACCGGAGTGGTTGTTCACCGTTTGGATGTATGATTTTTCTTTACTAGTTTGATTTTTTTGTATTTTTTAGCAGGACATTTATCTAAATGTTTTTGGTGTTTTTTCGGTATGTATTGGAGCCTGGTGCTCTGTACATCTTATGTATAAAATCATTTGAGGTGCATGTTGTTGATTGGATCTACTAGCGGTTCTCCTTCTGAAGTAGCCAACTGATATGCCTCAGACCCAAATCCAACAATGATAACATATGGACCCAACCAATTTGATTTAAACTTTCCCTGATGTTCTCTATTTGGTTGGTTACGAGGATTCTCTTGAAGAACAAGATCTCCTACCTCAAATGTACGAGGTCTAACTCAATGATTATAGCTTCCACTCATACGCTATTGATAGGCTTTGAGGTGATTGTATGCAGCTTGTCGTTTCTCATCAAGTGACTCTAAATCTTGGAGACGAGATACTCTAGATGCATCATCATCTATGAGATAATGCAAGGAAACCTGTAGAGATGGTATCTCAACCTCAATAGGAAGGATGGCTTTTGTGCCATAGAACAGTGAGTAGGGAGTTCCACTTGTAGGGGTTCGAATGCTAGTTTGATACGCCCATAGTGTTGGATTTAATTGAATGTGCAAATCATGACTAGCATCATTGACTATTTTCTTGATAATTCTTAATATGTTCTTGTTTGATGCTTTGGCCTGACCATTTCCTTCTGGGTAATAGGGAGTGGAAAAGTGGTGTTGGATGTGAAACTTCTCATAGAGCTCACAGACGTCCTGATTTTTTAATAGAAGCCCGTTATCTGTGATGATGGACATGGGTACACCATACTGACAGATGATGTAATTAAGGATGAATGAGGCAATCTTCTTGCCAGTGACTTGGTGAGTGGAATAGCTTCGATCCACTTCGTGAAGTATTCAGTGGCGATAATAATGAATTTGTGGTCGTTGGATGAAGATGGATGGATTTTACCTACAAGGTCAAGTCCCCATTGACAAAAAGTCCATGGTGTTGTGATTGGTTGCAATTCCTGTGCTGGTGCATGTATCAGGTCTCCATGAACTTGGCATTTCTTGCATTTCCAGACAAAATAGTAGGAGTCTTTTTCCATGGATGGCCAATAGTATCAAGTGTGCATGATTTTCTTAGCTAAGGAAGGACCACTTGCATGAGTTCCACAAATTCCTTCATGTACCTCTTCCAAGGCCTTTGTTATCTCATCCTATTCCAAACATCAGAGGAAAGTACCATCACTACTACATTGGTATAGGGTTTCAGCTGTAGCGTCGTAAATTGTACGCACTTGCTAGGGTGGTACAATTTCACACCTAGTTTAGCACCCACCTTGGCGCATTTTTCATTTTGCATTGCATTTCCCCTTTAGCACTTAATTAATCAAATTAATTAAGTCTAAGGTCCTATTTCATCATCTTCCACATCATAAAGTTGGGCCCTTTTCATTAAAGTGTGCCTCTTTCATTTTATTCCTCCAATACATCATTTAATCAAAAACCCTAATTAGGTCCTATTTTGAACTTGGGGGCTTGATTTTAGGGGTCAAAACATCTCGAAATCACCTGTAACTTCGGGATTCTCTCTAAAATCATCATATCCAATGGCCCTGAAAATTTGGTGAAAAGTTGTCGGGACCATGGCGCCCGGAGTGCACACGGTCCCGAACATTTTTCTCAAAATTTTAGGAGCGCAATCCAATCATAAAATAAAGCTTAGCCCCAAGAAATTGGCAGGAGATTCAATCTCTAGGTTAGGCAAAAGTTGAAATTAAGACCTAGGGTTTCATATATAAGAGCTCTCTTTCTCCATTTGAAGGGATCCAAAAGTTTTGGTTTCAGGGACCTTCTATGCAACGAAAGAGCAGATCTTTGAAGACTTCAACAACATTCAACATCCATCCATCAAGCATTCATCAATTTCATTCATCCATTTAGGGCTTTGAAGACATTGAAGAGCAATAAGGGATCACCGACTAAAGATTGGCTTGTACCCCTCCCTTGGGGTTGGGTATGATTTCATGTTGTTTTCATGTCTTTGCATAAGCCTCATTATATCATTTGTATTCATGCTTTAGATCACTTTGCATCTTGATTTGGAGCATTTACATTATCATTTACAAGCAATTAGGGTTTACTTTCTAGGTTGCTCTAGTTTGCTTACTTGCATTTTAGGATCTTGCACACACACAAGGTCTGCACACACATTAATATTACAATACAACTTGGCTATTCGTGGAGGTGGAAATCACCAAAGTGGGGGTTTGACTAAGGCAAAACCCTATATAGCCACCCACCATACCTTTTCAGATATAAGTGCAGGTTTCAAGATTCGAAGGACACCGCAAATTGCAAATCCGACGGAAGCAAACCGAGACAGAACTTCACACCAAATTCCAACCCAGAAGACCAAGACAAGGGCATGGGGTGCCCTGGTCCTGCCAGGACAGGGGTGCTGGGCACCCTAGTCCCTGGGATAGGGGCGCTGGGCGCCCTGGTCCTTCTGTTAGACAGCAAGTTTCAGCATTTTCTGACAGCTTTTCAAGTTGCAAAATAGCAGTTTCAGGAGCAATTTCAGGAGCAGAATCAGGACAGTGGCGCCCGCGCCCCCATCCCGAACATTTTCACTCAAATTTTAACTCCAAGTACGCATCTACATTCTTTTCTTGTCCTTTTGTTTACAGCTTTCCATTGTTTAATCTTAATTCTGCAATCTTGTTATTAGTTCACACTTACACATTAGGGTTAATAGTTGAACTTGCATCATTCTATCTATCATTTGCAACAAAGGAATAGAAATCCTAATAGGTAGCCCGTGGCTCTCTCTTCCAAAAAAAGAAGTAGCCAATTGTGTGATACCTCTAGGCTCTTTCGTATTCCACAAGTGTGTGATTGAAAGTGAGACTAGGGCATGTTTGCTTAGTGTCACTTTTTCCCCTACACACCATCAATGATGGTATATCGAGCGGTTTGGCGAATGAAGGTTTTACGTTGGTTATTTGATTGGTTAGGAGGAAGTACGTGATCATGGAGATAGTTGTAGAATTCACCGTACCATGAGGATTCGGAACCGACAAGGCGACATATCATCTCAGATTCGAGGATATCATAAGCGGGAATCCAAAGCTGTTCTACCAAGAACTTGTAGCATGTTGAATTCCGTGGAAGATCTAGAAGAGATGCAATGGTAGCCATAGCATCAACAACTTGATTCTTATCTTTAGGTATCTTCTCAAAGGTGATAGTCGTAAATGATGCCTTTAAACTATCCACCATTGTCTTGTACGACATGAGTTTGTCATCCTTGGTCTGATATTCATCTATTACTTGTCAGATGACTAGTTGGGAGTCGCCATATATCTATAACTCTTTCAATTTCCATTCTATGGCTAGTCTGAGTCCTATGATCAAGGCCTCATATTTTGCTATGTTGTTTGTGCATGGAAATGTGAGTCGGTAAGACTTCAGGATGATGTCACCTTGAGGTGTGATAGACAAAATGCCTGCCCTTGAGCCATGCCTAGTGTATGAGCCATCAAAGTATAGTTTCCATGGTTGTATTTCTGTGATCATGAATATCTCTTCATCTGGAAAATTGGAAATGATAGGATGATCATCTATGAGGGGTGCATCAGCCAACTGATCTGCAATAACTTGACCCTTGATAGCTTTACGGTCCACATACTTTATGTCAAATTCACTCAGACTCATCACCCATTTGGCCAAGCGGCCTGTCAATGCTGCTTTGCTGAGTAAGTAATTTAGTGGATATATCTTTGCAATGAGTTGTACTTTATGTTTTAACAGATAATGCCTCAGTTTAGTGGCTATCAATATTACTGCTAGGCAAGCTCGCTCAATAGGTGTGTAATTGAATTCATGGCCCACCAGTGTGCGAGAGATGTAGTAGACAACACACTCTTTCCCTTCTGCATTGTGTTGAGCCAACAGTGCTCCTAATGCTGTAGTAGTTGCTGAAATATAAAGTAATTGAGGTTTACTTGGATCCGATGGGATCAACAATGGTGTATTCATGAGATAGTCTTTAAGCATCTCGAATGTATGCTGGCATTTGGTATCCCATTGAAAGTGGATGTTCTTGTGCAATAAGTGTGTAAAGGGGTGACACTTATCTGTCAGTTGTGCAATGAATTTGTGGATGGATTGTAGCCGCCCTTGTAGTGTCCTTAGCTTACTGATGTTCTTTGGAGGTGGCATGTCCATGATTGCTTTGACCTTTGTAGGATTGACCTCAATGCCTTTGCTTGAGACAGTGTATCCTAGAAGCTTCCCTGAGGTTACTCCAAAGACACATTTCTTTGGGTTGTGTCGAACATGATATTGTTCTAGTCTTTCAAAGATTTTCTCTAATACTTCCAAATGACCTTCTCTTGTGAGTGATTTTTCTAGTAAGTCATCAACATAATCTTCCATTATGGTATGCATCATATCATGAAAAATATTGGTCATTGCTCTTTGATAGGTTGCTCCTGCATTCTTTAGACTAAAAGGCATTACAATCCAGTAGTATGTTCCCCATGGACATGTGAAGGTCATCTTATGTTGATCATTTGATGTGATCTTTATCTGGTTGTACCCTGAAAAGCCATCCATGAGAGAAAGAATAGCATGTCCTATTGTTAGGTCCACTATTATGTCAATGTTTGGTAGAGGAAAGTCATATTTAGGACATGCCTTGTTCAGATCTCTAAAGTTAGCGCAGATATGAATGCCCCCGTTCACCTTCCGACAGGCACAATATTGGAGATCCAATCTACATAATCAATTGGTCTAATGAAACCAACATCCAGGAGTTGCTTAAGTTCTGCTTTGACTAGTACCATGATCTGGGGATGCATTTTGCTAAGTTTCTGCTTGATAGTCTTCGCTCCTTCTGCTACAGTGAGATGATGCATGACTAAATAATGATCAAGACCAGGCATGTCAGCATATGACCATGCAAAGTTGATCTGGCACTTTTGGAAAAATTCAACAAACTTAGGTTGTTCCTCTGGAGTTAAAAGAGATGTTAGATGTATGTGATGAGGAGTTTCAGGAGTCCCCATGTTGTATTTTTTTGTTTCCTCAATGAGAATCATTGATCATTCCTGCTGTATACTAGAGGGGAGGATGTCAAACCTTTCATCCTCGGGAGCCTTAGAGAGGTTTTCACCATTGGATACGCTCTTTCCTTTTACTTTTGTGGAATCAAACAGTGCCACAGTGTGGTTTTCAATGGAAGATCCATGGTTTATTGTTATATTTTTGTAGCTGAAAGGTTTGGCATTTGCCCCAAAGTATGTTGCACTATTAAGTTCAATGGTGAATCCAACTTTGTGATCCCCGCTTGGTATGTTATCCCATAGTTCAAAAAATTCAATGATTGTCTCATCATTTTGGAAGTGGTCAAGGCATGGGGGATTAGATTGGTTCCATTCAATGAGTTCGAGATGGATAATGGGCATTACTTCATCAATCAGGTTAAGTTCATAAGATGTGTCAGTGAGGGTCAAGACGTTGTGGTGAAGGTCGTTGATGGTACTCTCCCTATTAGAATTGGGCATAGGATGTGACATAGGGTATGTGGAAGATGTTTCCAGTTCAAGAACCCAAGAGGTTTTAATCTGTGCTTCTCCATAAATAGGGATTTCTTTGTGAGCTGGAGGGAGTGATGTGTCTTCCTTATCTAAAGTATTGAGATGTATTGAAGCAAATTCCCACTCATGTGAGTTGGTCTCTGAGTCACTTTCCAGTATTTGATTGCTATACCATACCAGGATGTCACTTGAGTTAAATATTGCAAGTGTGAGTAGTTGATGTACCATTGTAGATGGAATGACCATGGGGATCAGTGAATCTGATACGGGGAGTATTAGTGTTGTTGAATTTGTTTCTTCTACTAGAATTGCCAATGTTGTCGATATTGCTATGGGTTTTGATATAGTTGCTACTGTTATTGGTGCTATTGACGTCGTTGTTGCTACTGATGGGATTCCTAGTTTGATTGGTGGGATGATTGGTGTTGTAAATAGTATTTTTGGGAATTTCAGCCTTAGTGGGGCAGTTTCTATGGTGTGTGGTGCTTTTGATATAATCAAAGGTGACCACTTTATGTTTGTAGTAGGTTGATATAGAGGTTTACTGGGTTTCCCTTTGAATCTGAGCTGAGGCAGGATCTCCTTTTGAAAGCCTAGTCCTATGTTATCTTTGGGCTTTAATTACGACAGTAGCGGCTCATGTCATGCTTGCTTGCAAGGTCCCAAAGCACTCTGACCATCATATCCCATTCTTTACATAATGAGAAGGCCTTTTCCATATTGATTTGTGGGAAGCTTAGCTTGTGAAATGTTCATGGTGATAGGATCTTTATAGATCCATTTTGCTAATTCCTCATCTCTGGTCTCTTCTTCTTGACTCTTTCCAAGGATAAAAGACATGAAAGTGCATGTTGGCTTGACTAGTGGTGTTTGAAGTAACCGTTGAGGTTTACCATGAGTTCTAGGAGAAGTGGGCATTTGTCTAACACAAAAGAGTTGGCTGAGATTGTACTCCCCCGGACCTTCCTCTGCCATTTTTATTTTTAGCTTCTCTTGCTTGGGTATAGTGGTGTTTAAACTTGAAAGAGAGGCTAGACTAATATATGAAGTGGATGAGATAGATTCTATGTTGTTGGGAATGATAATCTTTGGTTGATGATTGATGTTGTGACAATATGCAAATGGATTTGCATCACCTAGGATTGTAATTTCTACACCATTATGAGAAAACTTGATACATTGTTGGTAGGTGGATGGAACAACTTGCATGGCGTGTATCCAAGGTCTTCCTAACAATAAAATATATACTAGAGGAAGGTCTTGAACTTGACATGATTTGCTTCACCACTAGGCCCACTTGGATTGGTAACACAACTGCTCCTTTGGAAGAACGTTCTACATCATCACAGGCTTTTATAGTTATCTTTTTGTGAGGATCCACTGATTCAATTGCATATTCCAAGGCTGTGACCAGTTGTAATGTACAGATATTTAGGCCTACTCCATTGTTGATCAAGACTCGCTTGATTCTATGTTGGTTGATAAATCCTTCAATATGGAGTGAGGTGTTATGAGGTTGCTGGAAGGATGTATTATCACTTTCAGAGAAAGTGAGACAAGGTGATGACCTTAGATTTCCAGCCATAGCTTGGAATTGATCTGTATTTAGATTTGCAGGGACTGGCACCTCTTGGAGAGCTTGATCCAAGATTGTTTTATGAGATGGAGATAGGCGCAATAGCTCTAAGATGGATATAAGTGCAGGTGTCTTATCTAGTTGTTCCACAAGGTTATACTACTTTGGGATGGATGTGGTGCCTTATGGAGCTGCTTTAATGGTGATCTTGCCATGACGTGTAACAACATTGCAGGTAGAGCTTGGATCTTTGATGGTAATGGTTGCAATTTGTTCATTGGCATCATATAGGTGATTCATAGTGTAATTATAGGCAACTTACGTATAATCGGTTGTATTTGTGTTTCACCCTAAAGTGGAAGGACCCCTTTGATCTTGCGATGGAAGTGGATTTTTAAACATAAGATGATCATTGTTTATAGTTTTTGGGTCATGTCCTTCAATTTCAATCTCGCCTCGGTCAATAAGATCTTGAACATGATCTTTCAATCTGTCATAATTGCTTGTTTTATGCCCTTTCCCTTGATGGAATTCGCAATGTTCATTATCCCTCCACCATGAACATTTGACCTATGGTTCGTAATTGGATGTCTTTGGTAAGGTCACCAAATTTTGAGAAACCAATTGACGTAACATTTTTTCAATAGGTTCCCTTAAGGGAGTGTATGTTCATTTTGGTTTACAATTTTGTTGGTGTTGTCTTGGTTCTTCTTGTGGTACATTGCATCCTTGATTTGGGGGAGCAACTATGTTATTCTTGGCTGGGGGGTTTCACCCTGCAAATCGAACTATAGGTTGTGCACTTTTCATAGTCCTTGTGTCTACAACCCCATCATTGACAATGTTTTTGTTTTTGTTCCTGAAGCTAGGTTTGTCACTATTGAAGCACAGGTGAGGGTTGTCCTTTGGTTCATTGTATATCTTGATAAGCCCCTTTTTGATGAGGGCACGTTCACATTTTAAACCCTTGGTGATCATGTCATTGAAGGATTATGTGCCTTTCATGTCTAGGTGAAATTCCATTTCTTTGTTTAAGTTGGAAATAAATATTTCCACCAGTTCTTGTTTAGGTAACTGAAGAGAACGTCTGCTAGACATTTGACACCATCTCTGTAGGAAAACTGAAAATAGCTCTCCTATTTTTTGTTTAGTGTTACAAAGATCAGCCATTGTGATATCACATTCAATGTTATGTGAGTAATGTGCAAGGAATTTTTGGACCAATTCTTTGAATGTCCTAATACCACCTGCTAGTCAGGAAAACAATGATGTGCTTGTTCCTCCCAAACTTTGGGGAAAAACTCGCATTAGGTATGTGTCCTCATATGCCACTTCTAGGGAAGCTGAATGAAATTCTCTGACATGATCTTGAGGGTCTCCTTTTCCTCGATACTTTTCAAACTTAGGTGTTTCAAACCCTCATGGAAAAGGTGGCATATGTAGATTCCTATCAAAGGGATAGGGACAAATATCATTAAGTGAAAACTGGTTTGTTTTCACACCACTGTGGAGTTGTTGGGCTAAATTCTCCACTTGTTGCCGCGACATGTCAATGTCATTTGGAGGAGGTCAGGGATTTCCTTTATGAAGGTTGTATCAGATGTGATCTCGACCTCTTTCATCCTCATTATGACTTTGGCATTCTGATGCTTTCCTTAATTGTGCAGTATCAAAATTAGGGGGGAGTTTAGCTCCCTCTTGGGCAAGTCTTAAAAAGTGAGCATCAGTGATTCTTCTGAGTATTTGTCAAAAAGTCGATTAAAGAGAGGGTTGTGTTGTGCCCTTTCTATTGCTGTAGGAGTAGGAGTACTTGGATTCTCATCATTTGGGTTTCCTCCAAGGGATTCTTGGAATTCATTGAGATTTTCCTCCTCTTCTTCCTCAATTTCTAGTTGTCTAGATCTTGATCTGGTTTGAGCCATTTTGTTTCAAAGTTGTTGTTGAACTTTTGTGAAAATGATGATGAGTTGGTGATGAAATGAGAGATAAATGTTTGGTGAAGTTTTTTGCATATGGATCTTTAATACTAAAAGGTAGATGTTACCAAAGTCCTTCCTTGAATTGCTTGTTGTTTTTGGTTGACAATGTTTGATATGATAAGGTTTAGAGAGGCCTAAGATGTATTACAGACCCAACTACCTAGTAATGAGAGGATGCACTCATAGACTAGTGTTAACCTACGTAGAAATGCCTTCTTAGGATGAGTTTATCCTAGATGTAGAGACACTCTAAAAAGTGATGTGTTATGTTTGATTCAAGCAATATTGAAAGAGAACTTAGGCCAAAACCTCTTTATGTTTCAAGAGATGGAATGGATTGATGAAATGTTAACTTCAATAGAAACTCTGTGTTACAAAAGGAACAAACTCTTCCTCTTCTCTTTCAGGGGTTGGTGGTTCTTCCCTAGCTGAGTTATATGTGATGCAAATGTCTGGAAAGAAGGCAGGATTGATTTTGTCTCCTTTGTTTTTATGATAACTCAAAGCTCTATATTGAGTAAAAGCTCTATGGTTTAAAGACTCTTGATCAAACTCATTGGATTTTCCTTGAGGATATAGATGCATGTGATGTAAGAGGGTTCTATGTGAGACAAAGATTTGTCTATTAAAATAGAATAATTTTCTTCTTTTAATGAAAGCCTTTGAGCTTAATGGTCTTTTCTTCAAGTTGATGTGTTGATGAAGATTCTTCCTTCTCAAAATGTGAAGAATGGTCATATAGTTTGATACTTTTTTTTTTATCTTTGTTGGTATTTGAAAATGTTTTTCTTGGATGAATACTTGTTTTTGGAATTGATTTTTGATTTGTCTTTGACAAGAAAACAAAGCAAGCACACAAACACAAGAATGTTGCCTCAAAAGGCACAGATAAGTGTGGGTCTAGATCAACCCAATCTTTGGAATTTTTATGACCCTTTCTTTCCAAATGTTTTTGAGTATGTTTTTCCAAAAAAAATCCTGAAGTCGGCTCAGTTTATCACTGGTCTTGACACAAAACGAAGACACTTCAAACACTTTTTATCCCTAAGGTCAAATGGCCAGTTGCGATAATTTCAGCCCACATCTTGATATTTCTTCAAGTTTGGTACTACATACCTTATGAATCCCACCGTGGCAGGTAAGGATGTGATATACTAAGTCTTGTATGAGCATAACAAATAGATGATCCCTATGATGGGGGAGTCACCACTTTTATCAAGCTACAAGTAAATTTTCAAAAATCTATGTTTCTACTCAAGGAAATATGTATGGTGAGTATCTTGGCAGCAAAACCTTCTATGCTCTTGCACTGAACTTCTAACAAATACCCTCAATCAATAGAACGGGCGGGATACTACATAAAGGTGTTTAGTAACTTTTGATGTCTTTGGACATAAGTTTATTCTACAGTGACTCACTTAAGAGCCTTGTAACTTGTGGTGGGGCCCATTTGTCCTTTCGGCAAGTTACATTGTAGGAACAACTATACCCAAGGCTACGGCTTTAGCTCACACTTGATTTCTATAGAGGCTCGAAGGATTTAATGCGAGAGGTCATTCCCAAGAGTGATGTGTCTCTTGGTAGGCCTCTCTTAAAAAGATAAACTTTGAGTGTTACTAACACTTTTCTCTTGCACCTAGGACCACGAAATCAAAGGGAGAGGATAGCGTGTGTTAGAAGTACAACCACTCAACAAACTTTTTGCACAAGTGTGCCAAACACAAAAGATACTTGTTCTTTTTAACTCATCATTGCAATGTGATCTAACTATTTGGAGATGTTGCTCCAACAATCATGGTGTTCTTTTTATCCTTCAAAGGCAAAATGTTGAGTAAACTAGGAAATGGAAATCCTGGTCAACTTAAATAAAAAGAATGTTTGCTTAAAGTAAATCGCTTTGAACTTGAAGGAAAAAGTGGCTTGTTCTTTTTAGTTTGCCCAAAACAAAGTGTGAATTGTGAATTTTAGGTTTGAGTTGATGCAAGAAAAGAAAAATTTGTCTTGTTGAGTTTTAAGCACCAAAAAATGAAGTGTTTGAAGTTGATTTTTAAGCACCAAAAGGAAGTGTTCAAATTGCCTAACTTGCAAGAAAATAAAAAGTTTGTTTTGTTGAGTTTTAAGGCACCAAAATAAAGTTTTGAAGTTGACTTTTAAGCACCAAAATGAAGTGTTGAAGTTGATTTTTAAGCACCAAAAGGAAGTGTTCAAATTGCCTAACTTGCAAGAAAATCAAAATTTTGTTTTGTTGAGTTCTAAGGCACCAAAATAAAGTGTCAAAATTGATTTTAACATGCAATAATAAAAAAAAAGTGAATTTCTAAAATCCTAAGAAAAAAATGGGTTAGTTGAAACTTGCACAAGAAGCAAAAAGTTAGTAAAATCCACATACATGGTGGGCCTCTACAAGCCTAAAAACTTTGGATTTTTCGGTTACAAGGAATTTTTTACAAATTTCTATTACAATAGCTCTACTCTATGTTAGAACAAAAGTGCTATTTAACATGAAAGCGCAATAGTAAATACAAAAGCGCTAAAACAAATACTATCAAACAGAGTTTCCTTTGTCAAACAAAGAGTCAAAAGCGCTAATATTAAAACATTAACACTATTTCTTGGTCAATAGTGCTAGAATATAAACAAAAGCACTAATTTGGGAACAATACCGCTAAAAGACCAAATTGTGATAGTGTTAAAGCATGAACAAAAGTGCAAGAGCATGACTTGTGTGTCAAGTAAAATAGTCAAAAAAGTTAGGAGTTAAAAAATAGTTGCTCTTTGATTCACATCAGGTTCACCAAATGATGCTCTGCAAAATGGAGATGTTAGACAAAATCTGTGGTGATATAACACATAAGAGAAACACAAGAAACATAGAACTGTTAGTCTTAATCAACCAAAGACTATTCTAAGCAGGCATACCAAGAGAGACACTAAAAACATAATAAAGCATTTGATAATGAAAGCAAACACAATAAGGCATCTCCAAATGCCTTCTACCATACTTATAGCTCCTCCTGCCTTGTTCCTCTCCTCTTCAAGTTCCAGATTAGTGTAGCTCTCAACAACTTTTTGCACTATGGATGCCTTATGGAGGTTCAAGATGAAAAATGATGCAAGTGTGAACAAGAAGCTAATATGAGAGTTTACCTAATTAGCTAGTATTGATTTTAAACCAAAAGAGTGAATATGATTGATTTATGGTAAATGCTCTCTAAAATGACTATAATTTAAATGCATATAAGTTTTCACGATCTAGATTATGAAAAAATGGGCTCTATTTATAGGAAAAATGGAGCAATGGATGGTTGAGATTGAGTAATCTCAACAAGGGTTAGGATTGAATGGTTTGAGATCCATGTGAGGGCTTTAAACCCAATCCTAGGATGACAAGTGTCAACATGAGATGGGTTGAGAGGAGAGGGAAGAAGCATTAAATGTTTGACATGACCTGAGGGTTAACTTGGGAGGTAGGGCTATGGTTGAGTTAGAGTCATCCATTGGATAAAGCTTTTATCCAAGGGGTAAACTCTTGTACAAGGGTTAATTAATAACCAAGGGTAAAGATGAAAGTTGACTTTGGGGTCAAAGTCTCTAACCATGGGTGCAAGTGGATTTAACCCTAAATGGTAATGTAAGAGCCATTATTGGTTTGGAAGACTTTCGATGTTAACCATTTGAAGACTTCAAGCCTTAAATGCTTTTCAAAGACTTTGGAGTCTTTGAGAAGTGACTCCAAGTTGCTTAGGAATGTGACAATATTTAGGGGATGGATTAGGCTAATTAGAAAGGGGTTACAAGAATCTAGAAGGGGTTTAGGATTGCAAGTGGGTTTGGTGGGTGAGGGAAAATAGTTTTTTTATTAAAATAAAATTCATTTATTTCAACAAATAAGTGCAAGTTGCATTTTTAGGAAGGGGGGATTAAATGATTTTAAAAAATGTTTTATTTAATTTATTTAAAAGAGGAAAGGGGATTAAATTGAATAAATAGGATTTATTAATTTAATTGATTGTGAATTTGGTTTAATGAATTTTTTAAAATAAATTGAATAATTTATTTAAATTAATAGGAGAATGTTTGAGGATGAATTAATTAAATGTTAATTTAATTAATTGATGGCTAGTGGATTTTTAATCAAATAAATAGGAAATATTCATTTAATTAGACTAGATAGATTTATGTGACTACAGAACTAAATGGGTATTCAGAAATAAACTCAATGAAGATGGTAAGGTAATCAGATACAAAGCAAGATTAGTGTGTAAGGGATATTCTCAAAAGGAAGGAATTGATTATAATGAAACATTTGCACCGGTAGCTATAATTAAGGCAGTCAGATTATTCTTAGCTTTTGCAGCACATAAGAATTATTAAGTATGTCAAATGGATGTTAAATGTGCATTTCTGAATGGTGATCTTAAAGAGGAAGTTTACATTGAACAACCTGATGGATTTTCATTAACAAATAACAAAGATATGGTTTGCAGGTTAAGGAAAGCTTTATATGGACTAAAGCAAGCTCCTAGAGCTTGGTATGCTAGATTGGACAAATATCTTTTGAAGATTGGTTACACTAAAGGTAATGCTGACAACAATATATATTTTAAAGTGACTAATGATAACATCTTGGTTATAGAAGTTTTTGCTGATGATATAATTTTTAGAGGAGAAGATGGATTATGTAAAGACTTTTCTAAAAAGATGCAGAAAGAATTTGAAATGTCTATGATTGGGGAGATAAAATTCTTTTTAGGATTGCAGATTTCACAAACTGATAAAGGTATATCCATATGTCAATCAAAGTACTTGAAGGAATTACTAAAAAAATTTGGCATGGAAAACTCTAAACCGGTAAGCACACCCATGACTACAACTGATAAACTATCATTGAAAGATGAATCAATACCTATTAATCCAACAAGATACAAATCTATGATAGGAGGTTTACTATATTTAACACAAACAAGACCTGATATTATGAATGCAGTATGTATTGTTTCAATAATTCAGAGTAGTCCTAAAGAAAATCATGAATCAGCAATGAAAAGGATTTTCCGGTATCTACAAGGTACAACAAATCTTGGTTTATGGTATCATAAAACAAATCTTGGTTTATGGTATTGTAAAGATAAAAATTTGTATTTATGTGCATACACAGATGCAAATTGGGTAGGAGATGTAGATGACAGAAAGAGCACCACCGGCAAAGCTTTCTTTCTTGGCAGCAGATTAATTTCTTGGTTGAGCAAGAAATAGAGTTGCACATCTTTATCAACAGCAAAATCAGAATATGTTGTAGCAGCAACTAACTGTACCCAGGTATTATGGATCAAGAAAATGTTGAAGGACATAAAGGTAAAATGCAAAGAACCTATAATAATTTACTATGATAATATGGCAGCAATTGTTATATCTAAGAATCTGATATTTCACTCAAAAACTAAACATGTTTCTATCAAATTCAATTTTCTAAAAAAGAATGTTGAAGCAAAAGAAGTGAAGTTGGTTTATGTGAATACTAAAGAGAAGATTGTAAGTATTTTTACTAAGCCTTTGCCTAAGGAAACTTTTGAATATCTTAGAGAGTAGCTTGGGGTTATACCCCCTCCGATAGAGACTTAGACAGTTGATGCTTGGTATCAAACTGATAGAATTAATAGAGAAAAATTTTCCGGCTTTGATGAGGAGATCTACTTCTCAGGGGGAGTAGTTGGATAAATTGATAAATTGGTATTTTGTGAAATGTTTGAATCTGGTTTTTGTATTGCTTTGGTGTTTGATGTCAAAGGGGGAGAGATATCTATGAAAAAATACATTATATTTTGGGGAGACATTATTCATTGCGAGAGAGATTGTTACTCTCTGTATCTGTATTTTGATTTTCTGGTTAATAATCTCTTTGGGAGATTGTTGGTTTTTTGTTTTTGGCATTTCTGTTTTGGCACTTAGATAGTTTTTCCATCTTGTGTTGCCATCAATGCCAAAGGGGGAGATTGTTGGTATTTTGGATATGTTGGTATGGTTTTATCATTGATGTCAACACTTGTCAACACTTATCATCACTTGGAGATTCTTGATTATGTTCACCGACATGTTCAATGACTTATGCACAGTCACCTGTATTTGGTTCACTGGCAAGTTGTATTGTTCACCAGAACTAAGGATGACTTAGAGATTACTTGGTTATGTCGAAGAAATTATTTGGAAACTTGGTTTTGGTGATTTGATTATTGATCTAATCAGTTTGCATATTTGTTGTTACTAGCAAATAGGTCTAGATTATGGACCGGCAAGCATTATCCACTCCAAATCAGCATGACAAGTTATGAAGATGATTTGTCATTATTGTAAATGCATTAAGATGACATGATGCATCACATATTGATTCATTTGTAATTGATTTTATTGTAATATCTTAGTGAGCCAACCTACACATTTGGTCTTAGGTTTTGGTATATATGTAAGATCTCATTTGTGAGATTAGTGTGGTTAAGGAAGAGGAACATAATAAGGTATATGTGAATACAAGAAGAGCTATACACACAAACATCATTCAAGATTGAAGGAGGTTTTGAAGAAGGCAAATCAGAGCTTAACTGGTACTGAATCCATCATATAAAGATGCTATTTTGAATAGTACATTATCATTGGATTTAACCATCCAATTGTAGTTAGTGTGACTCTTATTTGGTGATTGAGCAGTAAGCTCTAGGCAATTGGCCTTGCTGCATGTGCAGACTCCATATTGTACACACATACTATCTATAGTAGTATATTCTAAATATGGGTAAGGTTTCCCATTGTGGTTTTTCCCCTTACAGGGTTTCCACATACAAATATATGTGTTATGTGTTTGGATGTTATTTGTCTTTCTATTTGATGCATTAAACTTAACCGATACTACAATTAACTCTTAAAACTGTCTACCGGCATAAAGTTTGGCTAACTTATATTTGGTTTGAAATTCATTAACAACTAATTCACCCCCCCCCCTCTCAGTTGTCTTTGGGACCTAACAACATGTGTTCTAACATATGGGTGACCCTTTAGGACCACACAAGGCCCCTTACGAGACATGTGTACCCCTTAGCACCTATTAGGACCACATAAGACCAAATTAGGACCTATTAATTATAAAATTGTAAATTAGTTTGACTTAACTTGTCTTAATTTGACTAATTTTCAAATTAATTATTGTATATGCAAATAGATGTAATTGAAAATTAGACATATATTGAAATTGAAATTAAATTTATAGGTGTTTAAATTTCTTTTGTGCATAGATCTAGAAATTTATCTTAAATTTGTTTTTATATCTAGAAAATTTTAACTTGTATGCATTTATGATGTTTAAATTTATTTTTTGTATATATCTATTTTTTTTTAATTTACATGTTTAAATATGTTTATAATGATTTAAATGTATGTATACTTTTTTAATTATTGTTTAATGTGTACCACATACCTATACATGTGCAAATATATATATATATATATATATAGATAGATAGATCTACATTACCCACCCACATCATGGCTGATGAGCCTAGATCTCATAACACTTGTAGTTCTGAGCCTAGTGTTCATCCTCATGGGATTGAGAAGACGTCACATTGGTCTGCCACAACTCCACATGAGAGACAACAACTCTACAATCAGATAGCAGAGGCACTCCAATGTGCCTTAGATCATTTAAATATCACATTGGGAAACATGCATGATCAAACAAATAAACAAAGGGGTGAGATTATTAGACGAGAGCTACTTCATGTGATTGAACTCATTGATAATTATAATCCATATGACGAGATCAATGCAGAGGAATTTCTATAGATGCCTTTCACATAGTGTATGTGGTAAGGTGAAATAGGACACAGTGAATGATAGGGTTTCCACAGTTGATGTGAAAACCATGTTTCCTCATTATCAATCCTTTGGTAGGGTGAAGGGTTATATGCCTACCAGGAGCACGGATGCACTAGTAGCACCTTTTATCTATCCTAGAGGGTTATCCATTCATCATAGGTGGCCCCAAAAAGATGAGTTGCCCGTTTATTTCTGCAAACAATTGTTTGCAGAGTTTCATTTGTTGGATGATGTTGATTACACCGATTTTCCGAAACATGTTGGGCAAGGGAAGGGCATATTTTTAGATAAGTTTAGACAACCAAGTGCACCCCCGCCCATTAATAAATGGGATTTTTTTGGTCCAAAACTTGTGGTTCTTCCCAAGAGTGCGGACCTAGCACATGTTGTAGATAGTGTACCAGATGACACTCAACAGTCCATCTTTTCCAGTATTGCTACTATAGCCACACAGGTGAATGAGATGACGTCAGATCGAGTGGGTAGATATTTGTTGTGCTCTCATACTAGAATTCATGATGCATCATCAAGTGATGATCCATAAGTTTGAGTAGACATACCATCACCGATGGATGCTGCACGCATGCATGACATAGATCCTTTACGGTAGATGAGCGCATACTTATCCAGTGGTCTCTTAGATTCATATCAAGTCATTTCTATGGAGCCTGGGATCCCACTAGAGGATGCCCCATCATTTGTTAGGTGTGTACTTGGTAGACCAGCTGCTTCTAGTCATGGTTGTAAGCATACATATTCTCAACCTACTACTGCTACATATCATACTACCCCACCCCAAGGTACAACAGTTGGTCAAGATACACCTCCTCCTCCTGTTTATACATCAGTTGATCAAGCCACAATATATGTTACTAGATTTTTGCGGATGTTCACTACCACGCTTATGGAGCCATACAGTGAGGGGGATCATGTTGCAGTGGGCTCCTTGCATGATTCTGACATCAGCAAGATCGGACGAGCCTTACATGCTACAGGAGAAGTATGAATTATAATATATAATTTACTAATTTTAATTTAGAAATTTTATATAGCTACTTGATTGTACACATGAACTTTATAGATTAAATTCATATATCAGATTATATTTTTTGAACTGTATAGGGTATCACGTTAGGGTCGATGTATGGAGATTTGGATGTTGCCACTGACCCAATTGTTCATCAGGAGACACAGGTATATATAAAGTTTAAATTATTATTTTTTTTTTTTAAAGTTCTATTTAAACGGATATGTAGGTCTTGATTAAATAATTTCAAGTGATTTAAATTATATATATATCGAACAAAATGTGTGCATTGTCTAGGATGAGCGATCATTGTGCAGGATGAGCCATTCATCCCGCAAACATTCTAGAGTCCAGTATGCACACGATGGAGGTGTTAGAGACCCCAAGGTATGTTTATCTACAACCACATACATGTACATGTACAAGTAGATTTGATTTGATCTTTAAAATAAATTATATATATATATATATATATATATATATTTAAAACTTAATAATGAAAGTTTAAATAATGTACATGTGAGTTCATGTGTAATTTATAGTGCAGGCGCAGGGGGCGATGTTTGAGGATTTGCACATTGCCATTGGCCCTATTGATTAGGAGACACAGGTATACATTATAAATTTCAATTAATTCAATCTTAAATATTTAAGTTCTATTTTTAAAGGGTTAGGTTGCAAGTTATAAATATATGTATACATGTATATCTAACAAAATTTCAACATTGCAAGATGCACCACTATTATGCAAGTTGGGCTCCTCGTCACATAGATGTCCTAGAATCCAGCATGCATATGGTGGTGATGTTAGAGACCCTTCAGAGGTATGTTTGTCTACACATATGATCTTAATATATATGTTACTTAAAAAAATTCAATCTAGTATTCAAATTAAATGTTAAATTAATATACGAGTTTATGCATGCATACTCTATTGCAGGCGCATGGGGTGATGTTTGAGGATTTGCACATTGCCACCGGCCCTATTCATCAAGAGACATAGGTATACATTATAACTTTAAATTAATTGTTTCTTTTAAATATTTAAGCTCTATATTTAAAGGGTTAGGTTCCAAGTTATAAATATACATATGTATGTAATCTAACAATATTTCAACATTGCAGGATGCACCACTATCACATAGGTTGAGATCCTCATCACATAGACGTCCTAGAATCCTGCATGCACATGGTGGTGATGTTAGAGACTCTTCAGAGGTATGTTTGTATACATGCAAATGCTCTTAATATATGTTACTTAATTTTTTTTACTCTAGTATATGAATTAAATGTTTAATGTATGATTTTATTGCTTGCATACTCTATCGCAAGTGCATGGATCGAGACATGGTTCAAGATAGGGCCCCAAGTGACCCATTGTTTATATATATATGTGCATGTGCACACATTTTCTAGACATTTCATCTTTGTACATGTGTACAAGACATTTCATACATGTGTACTATACACATTTCATATGCGTATGTGTACTAGATATTTATTTTCCACATTTCATGTGTGTATGTGTACTAGACATTTAATACATGTGTACATGTGATAGATAGAAATATATGTTTATGTGTTAGATAGATCTACATTTCATACTATTTTGCATGTTTATATATATATATAGATAGATAGATTACATTTTGAAAGTCAAGTGTTTAAATGATAGAATCACTAAGTCATTTGAATTTAGTTAAGTGTTTTAGTTAATTGTGTGTATGTGAAAGTTAAGTGTTTATGTATATTTTAGTTGTTCATTGTTAAACAAATTTAGTCGTTAAAATTTAATTTAGTTGTTCATTTTAGTTAAGTGTTTATGTACATGTTTAATGAACTTCAATAATTTAATGAACTTATATCCATGACGCAAATATCCCCTTAAATCCCCTTAAGACCACTTAAAACACCTTAGGACAACATAATTAGATGAATCCAAAAAACATAATTAAATGAAACAATATATGTGTAAATATAAATTAAATGAATGTACATAGATGAATAAAACGAATCCATGCATGTGTAAAAATATTAAAAAATCAATGACACAAATATTCCCTTAAATCCCCTTAAGACCACTTAAAACGCCTTAGGACAACATAATTAGATGAATCCAAATAACATAATTAAATGAAACAATACATGTGTAAATATAAATTAAATGAATGTACATATATGAATAAAATGAATCCATGCATGTGTAAAAATATAAAAGAATCAATGATGCAAATATCCCCTTAAATCCCCTTAAGACCACCTAAAACACCTTAAGACCACATAATTAGTTGTTCATTTTAGTTAAATCCCCTCAAGCATACAAATTTAGTCGTTAAAATTTAATTTAGTTGTTCATTTTAGTTAAGTGTTTATCTATGTTTAGTGAACTTTATAATTAAATGAAACAATAAATGTGTAAATATAAATTAAATGAATGTACATAGATGAATAAAATGAATCCATGCATGTGTAAATATATAAAAGAATCAATGATGCAAATATCCCCTTAAATCCCCTTAAGACCACTTAAAACACCTTAAGACAACATAATTAGTTGTTCATTTTAATTAAATCCCCTTAAGCATACAAATTTACTCGTTAAAATTTAATTTAGTTGTTCATTTTAGTTAAGTGATTATGTATGTTTAATGAACTTCAAAAATTTAATGAACTTATATCCATGATGCAAATATCCCCTTAAATCCCCTTAAGACCACTTAAAACACCTTACAACAACATAATTAAATGAATCCATACAAAATAATTAAATGAAACCATACATGCGTAAATATAAATTAGATGAATACATAGATGAATAAAATGAATGCATGCATGTGTAAAAATATAAATGAATCCATGACCCAAATATCCCCTTAAGACTCCTTAAGACAACACACACACACACACCACACACACACAAAGATATATATATATATATATATATATATATATATATATATAGATATATATATATATATATATATATATATATATATATATATATATATATATATATATATATATATATATATATATATACATGGATAACTATATATACAACATAATTAAATGAAACTATACGTGTAAATATAAATTAAATGAATACATAGATGAATAAAATGAATCCATGCATGTGTACAAATATAAATGAATCTATACATGTGTTTAAATGACCCTTTAAGACAACACGTAATGAAATGAATCCATACACAAATAAAATTAAAAATTAAAATCAATATGTATACATGTTCAATGCATAGACACAAAATATTTAATTTAAGAATAAAACATGTAAAATCAACGTATAAAATGTAAAATAAATGCATCAACAAAACTAAATTTCCACAAGTTATCCAAATTGCTACACATGTCTAGAAATATCTAAATATATATATGAGTTTATCAAAATAAGACCCATCTAATATAATTTACTTGTTCAAACATGACAAGTGAACTTAAAGCTCATGGTACATATAATCTGGATCCTCCCTATCTTTTATAATTTCTAAAAAAAATTCATGATCTTCAATAGGCAACCTTCACTTTTGGTTTCCATGTCCTCTTTTTGGCAATGTCTCCAACTGCAATCTTGTCGCTATTACTAAGTGATTGTAGTGTAGAACTTTTTGGCCAGGCATATAATCAATGAATGTTACACCATTTGTATCTATCTTTATTTGTTGATAATAGGTGCCTTTAACAACAACTGAACCAGTGGGATATTGTTGCCCATCATCATCACTGACTGATTCCAATAACTTGCATTTTGGTTGTGTGCATCTCAGTAGATAATAATCTACACTTTCAATATTGTCAGGATCACCAATTACTACAAAAATATCACCTGTGAAAATAGACCACATGTATATATATTTCAAGCAATATTAGTTCATTACACATTTTTAAATTAATTTTGAACAATATTAAATTAAATAAAAATTTAAAAATTTGTACATGTACATATATAATTTACAAAATATGCATGCACACACCTATAACAACTAAATCAGAAACTTATTCATAATCAGCTGAATATAGAGGATCATGAATATCAATAATGTCACTATCTTCATAAGGAGGCATTGTGTAAAATTCTTTCATTTCCCAATGCAAAACATATCCATTAGCAATATTTTGACAATGAGTATCTGTGTTGTTCGCAATGCAATCAACACAAAAGCATGATTTTCCTCTTGCAAGAATAACACGATGCTTGCTAAATCCTGTAGTCATGACTTGATGAAAACTTCTAATACCATTAATTGATTGACAATTATAAGGATTTGATCAATCAATATCTGATAATACAAAAAATATTTAGTCAAATTTTAGTTCATTTCACACACACACACACACACATATATATACACACACAAATTTTGAAAATAAATCAAGAATACTTGAATGTTTAAGAAAATATATATATATATATATATACCTTTAACTTCCCAAAAATAACGTTTGTTGTAAGTTGTATCATGACCAACAAAATTATTTTTGCACCATTCAATAATATCATTAGAATTACGTACGGTGTTACCTATACAGAAGCTTTTTCTTTAGAAAATTGGACAACCCATGTACATATATATATAAATTAATAAACAAAGAGAATTAAAACTGTACACAAATATGAAGAGAATTAAATCTATACACAAATATGAAGAGAATTTACTTGCAAGTTCATGTTGGTGAAGTGCATGCTTCACACATGCTCCTACCCCAGCATGCTCTCCTTTTCCATGTCCACTCTCAAAGAAGTTCAACAAAAACTTTATGCTATGTCGAGCATGTTGTAGGGATAACTAGTTAAAAGCTTTTGCAAACTTAAATTGCCCTGACATGAATAACACACACACACACACACACACACACACATATATATATAAACTTTTGACCTGTTATATACAATCAAATCATATATAAGAAAAAAATCAACTTAAATAATCAATTTTAAATCTAATCTACTTACTGGCACATCCATTTGACCAAATCCAATGTTGTGTACATTCTATCCCACGATCTTTAATATCTTCAAAAAACATTCCAAAACAATGTACTACATAGCTCCTATCATGACACGTATCATCACTAATATAGAAATGAACCTCCTTGATGATAAGGTGTTCATTTTTAGTACTCTCTATACCATCCACATGAAATTGTGCATGTCTATAGCAAACTTCTACAAATATTGCAACTTGATCAAAATGATAATATTGACTTTGAATTTCTGTGTGAGGACTAAATCTATAGTTCTCAGAGAAATCTACAATTGAAAGAATACAACTTAGTGGAAAACAATTCTTTGAATCATGAAATTGTTTAGCCTACCATCTTGCACTATGACAATGTTGGATATGTGGATATATCATATTACGAAATCTATCTATAAACTGAATGTAGGGCAATTCACTCTCTTTCAACATAATTTTTTTGGATTTAGTTCATGACTTACTTTGGTATGTCTCATATTCAAATCTCTTCCATATAACTAGTGCATGAATATCAATATTCTCAGTTTGTAACACAAACTTACTCAAAAATCCACAATCATTACATTAACCTTTTATACATTGTATTTTGAACTCATTTGAATCTTCTAATTTATCACATAAAATAGACTTCACAAATTGTGTTGTACTTGTAGGAATGACTAGATTTGGATTAATTGTTGTCATGAACTTCTTATATAACTACAAGTGTAGATGAAATTCAACCTGATTTCGACAACAAAAAGTTTCACGTACCTTATTTATGCATACAAAGCAAGGACAAAATCTCTCAAACATCCTTTGGCAAATATTTACATCTAAAAATTCTTTCTTGAATGCTTCAAACAATTCACTTTGTGTTGTATCTAAGAAATGTTTTGGATATGTAATATTTTTACCATCTTCATCTATCATTTGTATAGTGTCCCTTCTATTGGAAGAAACGTGAGATTGGTTGGTCCAATAATCAATGACCTGTCCTTTTACATCTTCAGAAATTTTGTCTTTTCTAGGAACCCTACAGATATTTACCCAATTCTTTTCAATGTTTTCATCCAACATATTTATCTTCCTAATGTATCTTTGAACATTTCTTCTAGATACATGCATTAATTGAGAAATTACATTAACTTGTTTTCTACGAGTCAATCCCTTACCAATAATCATAGTCATCAATGCTCTACGTGCAACAGTTAAATCAACACCTCGACTTGTGTTGTCAATACAATTCAATGCTTCTTGTAAATTTTCAATTATATTTTTTTTTACTAATGTATCAAGAGAACTTTTCTTATTACCAACACCCAACAACTCCAAAACAAGTTTCATTTCCCTTTTCCTAAATAACTTAGCAAATAATTGTGCTCTTCCAATTATAGACTTATTTTTAAAATAATCATCCCACAATTTCTTAGAATGCAATTTTAATGTGCTTTCAGGTATCATATCTTTAGATGGAATTTCATTGAAAAGACAATCTTCATCCATTTCCATCAAATTTTCCATACTAGAAAAAAAAATTCCATCTCGTACCTAAGTAGATGTTTCTTGAACATCATCATGTTGATCTTGAACAACAACAACGAATTGTTGTTGACTACGTTTTATATGATCTTTCATATTATCGTCCCTTTTATGATCATACAACCTTGATCTAGTCCTCTTATTCCCCATTGCAAAAAATATTTAGATCTTCAAAATTTCGTGCTTTAAACCTAGAAACAAAAACATGCAAATATGCAGATCTTCAAAATTTAGTGCTTTGAACTAAAAAGGTTATATATCTAGTTACTTTTCCTCGATTCTTAACAAAAAAAATTTCATTAGTGAAATGTATAAATAATTTTCCATTCTTAAACTTAACATGTGTAAATTTCATCCATTTAGATCATTTGACTTGAAATCCATTTTTTATAATTTAGAAAATGAAAAAATAAGGCTCAAGAAATTTAGGAGCATTAATAAAAAGTAAGAAATTAAGTATACTTCAATTAGATACATTTGACTATATGCAATGTACATATGAACGTGATTTAATAACATTAATTGCTTGAAATCACTTAGCTAATATATAGAGAATTTGAGTCAAGTATTAGGAAATAAAATATAATATAATTCAGTACGAAATAGTGTTGGATATATACTCAATTTCATTAAAGTGTTTAAATATATTTTACAAATTCAATATTTAGTTAGATTTTAAGTATGTAAATTTATAAGAATTAATCCACTCATATAGTAAATAAGTTATATCTAGTTACTTTTCCTTGTTCTTAACAAACAAAATGTGATTAATGAAATGTATAACTAATTTTGTTTTCTTAAACTTTTTAAATTGAATAAATGAAACATGTGTAAATTTCATCCATTTAGATCATTTGTCTTAAACTCCAATTTTTAAAATTTAGAAAATGAAAAAAATAATAGCATTCAAGAAATAAGAGCACTGATCTAAAGAGTAAGAAATTAAGTTTACTTGGATTCTACATTTGACTATGCAATGCACAATGAACATGATTTAATAACATTAATAACATGATTTAATAACAACAATTGAAAAAATAATTTAAGATAACATAATTGAAAATAAATGATTGAAGCGTAATTAACGAATAATAAGATAAAGTTTAAAATTTTATCTAAAAAATATTTAATTTCCAAAAAAACATCTAATATTGTAAATTAAGCATGATTGAAAAAATAATTTAAAACAACATACTTGGAAAGGGTAGACGTCTTCCAAAAAAACTTCAAAATCTTTGCCCCTTTATAAAATTAGAAATATTCGCCCCTTTATAATCTTCCTATTCACTCCACAATGCCACTTTATTTGAGAAAAAAGAAAGAGTTGTTGCAAAAATAACTCTTATTATTTTCGCACTTGATTGTTTTGGATTTTTTAATGGGAAAAAAAACTTTTTTTTATGTGGTTCAAGTGACTAGTCATGTCGACCCTCACAGTTTCAACCAGAAAGGGTTTCACCCAGAACATTTCCGGCTGAAATAGCCTATGTGGAATGCCAAGTGGCAGCCACATCAACAAAAATAATGATTTTCTCAAACTTGTCGCTTCTGCAACAAAATTCAATAGGTAAATTAAACTCTTAAAAAAAATTAAAAATACCCTTTTGCAGAGATCGAAGTCACGATTCTACTCATATAATTTTTTTAATGCTTTGATTACATTTAATATATAAAAAATTAAAAATACTACAACTAGGTATTCTTTTGTTCGATAACAGGCTGCTTTGAAAAACAAAAAAAATATTGAATCACTTCAAAAAAATTTGAAAAACATATGGTTCACTAAAAGAGAGTCTTCTCCAAAAGGGTATTTTTATTTTTTTGATTATCATAAATTGAATAGACAAATTATGGTGGGAGACAAAAACTGTCAAATTCTGGTGTATTCGACATCCAAATGCTATAACAAAGAAAATATACATCAAAAATTAATTTTTTTTTTTCATGTACTGTATAAATATGTGATATATAACGGATATCAAAATGGGGAAAAAAAAGAAAAAAAGTTGATTTACATTTTCTTGTGAGGTGGGAACTAAACCCCCTATTTTTCAGCAATAAAAAATGGACTTTAAAGATTAAAAAAACATATTAATTTTTGAATTTTGTTTTTTGAAAAACATTAGACTTAAAATTCAACAAATTTTACACATTTAATCAGTTTACATCATCTTCAAATTTAAAATGCAAATGACAGTTTTATGATGACGAAATTGAATAGTTGTTGTTGTGTTAGCCTTTTCCTTTGTAAAAGTGTGACACAGATTTGTACTTTTACCCTTGAGTTCCCTCTTCATTGTGGTCTTCTCTGCAGGGTGTCACTAAGACCCATGTTCTTTTTGGGCTTGTTTAGGCTGCATTTTCTAGCAACACTTCTTTGTGGGCTACATTTTCTAGTCGGGAGCCCTCTTGGGCTACGCATATTTTGTCTTCCCTGGTCCTTTCTTTTTGAATGTGGTGCATGTTCTACCTATGTGTGGGGCTTTATCTACCTATGCACCTATGTTTGGGGGCTCATGTGATTCAGGTCAAGGCTTCTATGTTGCCTATCATGCATTTGAAGGTTCTTATGCTACATGTGTAGGCTTTTGTTGTCTTTGTCTTATGGTTTGCTGTTGGATCTACTTTTATAGAGGGGGTCATTGTTGGGCTCTTTGATTCTCTTGGCTCCTACATGCTATTTGGAGGAGGCTCGACCCTTCTCTTTTTGGGGTTTCCTTTGTGGCTCCTAAGTTTTCTATTTTTGGGCTATGCTCTTTGCCCTCAATGGAGGGTTGTGTTCTCATAGTTCCTATGGAGGTGGCTACTATGTTTTTGGTTTCTCCTACTCTCCTTGAGGTTGTTTGGACTAGCAATCTCTCCTCTGAGCTTATGGAGGTGGTTTTTTGGGGAGTTATTAGGGTTTCGTCCTTTAGGTTGTCTAGAGGCTGTGGGAGTTTGGGGTGTTGTGTGGTTGTGTCTTCGTCCTCTGATGGTTTTCTTTTGGTGTTAGTGGTTTTCTGTTGATTGTGGGTGGGCGGTGGTGGCACAATGTGGGCTAGTTACCTTGCGGGTTCTTAACTATTATGTACCTTGCTTCTTTCATACTTGCACTAGTGGTGATTGATGACCTCCTTTGGGGGATTCTTTCATCTTGGTTTTTGACATAAGCTCCCTCTACCCCCTACTCTATTGCTTATGTGGATGACAAGTCTTTCAAGGCATTCTAGTGTGGATTCTTTGTGGCGGTCCATGTTTTCATGTCTGTTGTGGTTTTATTTTTGTTGGGTTGTGCTTGCTGCCTCTCACTCTTTCTATGGATAGTGTTGTTCATAGTGGTTCTTCCGATATAAGGCTCTAGGAGGCCTCTCAAAAACCAATGTATGTTCTTCTTTCCCTTGACAACTTTGTCCCAATGCAAGGGGTTTTCATTGGTAGATACTTTAGGGTTCTCCTAAACCCCTTGGTTGTCATTAGGTGATTCTTCCTATTAGTGATCTCTCTACCACTAGTTGATGCTCCAGTCAAAAGCATCTTTTTCGAAAGGATTCACCCTTTTGGGTTCTTGTGTTTGGTAATCTCACTACTTGTGAGTTTCCCCTTGTGCACCTGTATGGCGATTATGTATCAGTAACAAGCCTATCCCATCTTTTATTAATTAGAAATTTTAGATGGTGATCTTGAATTTTCTCTAGATAACCAGGTAGGCGAGATCATCAGGAACTTAAATAATGTTTTGATGTTGGTGGAATTAAAAGAGTGGCAGTGGATACATGACATTGCAATGCAGCTAAAGCAATATTCTCGTAGATTGAACAATTATTATTGTATCACAGCTCTATATTTATCATAGGATGAGAAATATTCAAATGGTGTCACTCTTGAGCAAGCTATCAGTCCCATAGAAGTGTCATCTCTAGTTGAGGTTTTAGTACTGATTTTAAACGCTTTGTATGCCCAAAAAAGTTGGGCAGGGTAATCTTAAAGTTTTAATTTAAATTATTAATAAACAAGGTTTCTTTTCTTATTCCAATAATCTTATCATTAGGTAGACATAGGAAAAACTATTCATCCTTTAATTTAATATTTTAAATAATTCATTTAAATATATATATATATATATATATATATATATTTGTTTAATGAGAATTTTTTTAGTTATTTCTTAATATTTGTTATATTTTAAATTTTAATATATAATTTTAAATTTTAAATTTAATAAATAATAAATAACAATGTGTAAATAAATATATTTAATGTTTGTATAGACATCTTAAAATTATTTATCTCGAGAATATATAAAATTGTGAAATTATCTATTTGATTTCGCAAATTCAAGTTTTTAACATAGTTTAAACCTATGAGCACATAATTCTAGCAAATCCCAATAATTTGTTAGTATGAAAAAAAAACTACATTACACCCTTATCAACAAAGCTCTAAAGTTGTATATTTAATTAAATATCTCTATATTAATGCTACTATTGATTAAAAACATTGATCAAGGAGAAAATGACAAAGGAGATCTAACAAATATAGGCTCAATCTATTAAATTTATAGAACAATGAGTCTTCTAATCACTTCAGAATAAGGTTCTATTCTATTTATAGAACAATGAATCTTCTAATCACTTCAAAATAAGGTTGGACAAATCAAGAAGATAAGATAAGGCCCAAGTTAATGGCATCATTAATAGATGCTCTGCACGAGATAGTGGAAGGACCTATTGACTACATTGTGCAAACAAGGAATAATAAATTTATATATGCTAACACCTCCCAATAAATTAATTATGCTAATTAATCAAACATCCCCCCCATAATCTAGGAAAAATGGGCCTTGACACAAAGCCTTATTATGTAGCCATTTACATATAATTGAACTCTACTGTGCTACTTCATTTTTTTGACTTCCCCTCATCATATTTACCTTGGGATTTTGTGTCTTATCCCTAAGCAATACACTGCTCAAATGGTTTCTAGCTGACCATAAACTTTGCACTCAAGTGGTTATTGTTGACCATGAACCTTACATACATGTAGTTTCCATTAAACACAAAACTTTATACTCAAGTGGTTTTGACTTACCATGAACCTCACATACATGTGGTTTCAAACATCCACAAACTTCACATACAAATGGTTTTAGATGACCACTAAATTTACAAATGGTTTTAGATGACCATAAAATTTACAAATGGTTTTAGATGACCACAAAATTTGCAAATGCTTTTAGATAACCATAAAATTCTCATGATTGGGAAACTAACATATAATTCAAGAGCTTTGAGATCATCACTATGGGATTCTCCCTTCATATTTGTATTGATTATTGAGTCCATATAAAAAATAATCCATCTATTGAGACACATAGGAAACCAACCACTCTGCTTGCTAGTTCTATAGGAACCATTTTTAGATACACGGTCCATTAATTTCTCAAACCAAAAACTTTTGGTGTCGGGTACAACAGATCATGCACCCTCAACAATAAATTAAGTACAACAAGCATCCTCTATTAAGACACATTGTCAGTGCTTATGGTTCTTATCTTTTATGGGCTCTACTAGGCTCATACAAAAAATAAAAAGTAGAATGTTACACAACATAAAAAAAATGGCACTTCTTAATCATTTTCATGTTCCATTACTTAAGCCTATTTATATCTCAATACTATGGGAAATATTTATTTAACCTCTATTCTACTTCTTTGCAGTGACCTCAACTATATTTTGATAATTTTTGATAGATCTGGAATAGATCTACACACCTTCAATCTCTTTCATTGTCTCTTTGTCTTCAACTACAACTGGCTCTTCTAAAATTACTCAAAACATTTTCAAATCTTCTCAACTCTAATCCAAACACTTTGATGACCTTATTTAGACTAAGATCTTTGTTGACAATGGTAACAATGATCTCTACAGTGGATAATTATTTTTGTCATTGCACTTCTCCTTGCCTTTACATGGGGCTTGTTTTGACCAGCAATCTTTTTCAACACCTTCAACTTCTCTTTCTATTAATAAACTTGAAATAACAAACTCATCCCACAATATTCTTCAAAAACTCTATTTAGAATAAAACAAACACACATATACTTAGGTACAAATATTTCTTCACAATTGGTAGACCACTCTTTGATTAATATCTTCAACTTTATAGTTGCTCTCTTTATACTTGAACTAGTCACATCTCCAAGCTCCAAGAAACAACTTCTATTTGGGACTTTCTCCTTTACAGTGACTATAAATTTATTTCTTGGTTGTGACTCCATCTCAATTTTTTCTTCTATTGGTAGGTGACATAGATTTATTAATGATTTATCTCTTATCTCTTCATAGTGGTGACTTCTATTAGTTGTGCTTTGTGGCATAACCTTTGGCATATAAACAGACACTTCCTCCTTTCTTGCAAACAAGAGATATCTTCTATGGCTCTTAGGATTTCACAGGTGGTTGTGTCTTGAAACATTTAATTGATAAATTTTACCAATATTCCTTTAGCATACATTAGCGACTACTTTTTCTTGAATAATATTCTCTTTATAATTGACATCTACAACATTTTCTATTTGTTAGGTGATTCAATTCAATATTTTAATTTTTAAAGGCAAAGTTTTACCTTTGATTAGTGACTTAGGAAATACACTTACTTTGGGTGCAAACACCTTAAGTGTAAGATAGTGTATTCTTTGCCACATGAGTCACCAGATTAATCTTATGGCGGTCTTCTTCTTGAGCTACAACTAGCTCACCTTCAACAATATTTTGCTTGTTTCAAAAACTCTTGATTTCTACAGAAATGGCTACTTTTTCTTGGCATTAATAAACCATTATAGCAGAAATCTCTTTCTTTATTCACTGCTTCTTTCTTCAAACAAGATTCAAAACCATTGAAGATTTCTTTTCTTTTGGCATATACTTCAACAATGGCTTTAGCTTCAAATACATCTTTAAACACTACTAATAGAACATAATGAGGGGAAGGTAGGTGTAGAAAATGCTTCCTAACACTAATCTAGAGGAGGAGATTGTGCAAATTTTCTTTACAAATATTGTATTACATAAACAAAAACACATTTACAAGTAGATAAAAAACATGCATAAAGATAAACACAATAAATACAAGATATATCATTGGGTAAAGCCTTTTAGGTAAAAAATCCCACATTCCAAAGGTAGAATACTTCATATTCTAGTAATGGAATGCTTACAATACAATATCAACACTTAGATTCTTCAACAAGAGTCTAAAACTACAACCCACAATCTGGATTAATTTTGGTAGCATAACACTTCACCTACAAACATTACAGGACTCCTAGTCTCTATGGCTACCTTTTATAGAGAAATACAGCTCAATAGGAAGCTTCTAGATGAAGCTACAAGATGAGGACGTGCAAAGAATTTGGCCTTATTTTTCAGTCACCAAAAAGAATGCAAGTGACATGTGTACATCTCCAAATGACTCCCCATTAAAACCTCCTAAGTTGGGCACTCAAAATTTACTATTTCAAGGTATGACAAATTCTCTTACTCATCTATTGTCATAACTTACAAAACTTACATTTGTAAGAGAATCCATCATAAATTACTAATTCTAACTTATTCTCTTACAACTCATCATAATCCAACTTGGACACTGATCCTCTCCGTGCAAAAGATATCTCTAGCCACTTGTCCAATATGTCATAGAATTTGTCATAGGCTGACACTTGTCAAGAACCTCAAAGTGGGAAGCCTACCTCCATATATGCAACATATGTGTCATTTAGTGATCACAAAGTAGGATGCGACCAAGCATGTGGCTCCCACTAGATGAATAGACATTTCTAGGAAAATAATAAATAAGGGTGTGTGCACCAAGATGGTGTGCAAAAAAATGGGCACACACCAAAAAAAACTTTAAAAAGAAGCACCTGCATTCGTGGTTTTAAAATTTCAAAATACCTCATACATGGTTAGGTTCATTGTGGCCGAGCCTAAAGGGACAAAACTGCGTACGAGGTCCTTTAAGAAATAAGACCGCATATGTAGTCCTTTAGGAACTAGGATCTCGTACATGGTCTTAGTTCCTAAAGGACTGTGTATGTGGTACTTGCTAATAAATTGGTTTTTTAGTTGTCGATTGTAAATTTTTTACCCCATGGTCGAGAGAGAGTTTGAGCATGTTTTACCCTTGAAACTATGCATAGGCTCCATTCCTTCACACCCAATCGCCATGGAAAGAGGTTAGTTATGCATTTTTTTTGTTTTTCTTGCACATTTGGTAAATTTTATTTACGTTTTCAATTTAAATTTATTGATTTTGATTAGTTTTTTATTTTTATTTTTTGTTACCAATATCAGATTTTGAAAATATAGAACCACAACAAGATGCACCTCAAAACCCACATCAAAACCCTCAAGATACATCTCCAGCTCCTCCTTTAGACCATACAACAACTACATAGGAGGAATTGCTTAATCAGTTAAGGAAAAAAATTGCTAAAAATAACTAGACTGATTAATAGATTGAAAAAATATGAGATTGAGCATCTTTTGTCCCTTGACACTAGCTTAGAAACATTGGCTAGTGGTGCCACTATAGTTTCAAGTCAGATTACAAAATGGAGAAACTATAGGGATAGGTGTTGTGCTTATTATGCTGATGGGTTATCATATGATGCAGTGAAAAATAAAAACATAAGTAAGGCACAAATATGTTCTCTTTTTGTTGATCCTAAAACTAGTGATTCCTTACCTCTTAATGCAAAGAAGTTTCCCATACATTGGTGTACCAATGTGCAGATGAAGAATCTTTTTTGGAATAGGTGGTGGATGGTCTTTAACAAACCACCTTGTAATAATTTTGAGGTTCCATTATATTTTTTGAGGAAAGTATATTGTGAGTTTGTCCTCAATGAGCGGCCTAATTATTTTGATATGAGATATTTTTATGGTAGACTTAGAGCCCATAGGGTATTAAGCCCACAAAGTTGTCTAATGAAGGCCTACCCTTGGTAACAGTTCGGTAACCAGATAGAAACAATCCAACATCCTTCTGGCCTCCCAAATATCTCCTCCCACCCACCCCAACAGGATTAATGAAGTATGGGTCCCTGCCCCCCACGGATTACAGGATGGATAGGTAGGGGACAACCCCCTAACACCCAAACCCAAGGTGCATGTGATGGTCCCAGTAGCCTTGAAAGAGTCGATGGAGCTACAGACACTTCAGACGGCCACAACATTGACTGATGTGATCATCTACCATGGGACATCGTTAGCACATCCTCTTGGCTCGGATGATGATCCATTAGATGAGGTAGCTAGCGCTAGCTAGGACATTGAGCATGTGTGTCCCACTTGCTCAGACATATGCACAGGGATGGATGTTGAGGCCAGTGTAGATGGTTCCACGTCCCATCTATGCGCAATTTGCGGGAGTAGATGTCAGACCTACATGACTACAGATATGGCATTGATGGATGAATTGATGGACATGTTGTTTCCTAGTCAGCCGCAGACATAGGTGTGTTGATTTGAATTCATAACATTTTATTTATTAGTCACTTAAAATTTGTAATTGTAAATGAATTTTCATTTATAGATCGATTTAAATTGATACAAACAATATTCATTTGAGGATGCACCAACAGGTGTTAATACACCATCTGATATTCCTCCCACAGTTATTGTAGTTGCAACTTCGACGTCTAGGGTATATATTTGATAACATGTTAAAATAGAATAATACTTTGAATTCAAAAAAAATTATAAGATATACTAACTCTCTTTAATGCTTGACAATTTTTTGTTTTGTAGGTGTTGACAAGGGACCAAATGTCCCACATTGATGATGTCATGCTCTCAACGATCAATTTTAGCCTACAAAGCTATGTGGTATCATATTTTGTAAACCTTAAATTATGTATTCTTTTGATAGAATATGCAAGTCATTTAATTTTAGATTTGTTAAATTATTTTTAATATTATGTACTATGGAGGGGAAAAAAAGCGAGACCGGGTGACTAGCACCTAATCCCACTTTTCCAAACATATTGGGAATACGAAAGAGCCTAGAGAGATAGCTCACTTTGGCTACTTCTTGTGAGAAAGAAAGAGCCAATGATTATCTCTTAGGGTTTCTATAGTCACATAAGTCTATCCACTTAATTAAATGAATATTTACTATTTATTTAATTATTTAACCATCAATAATCAGTTAATTAAATTCATCCCTAACCTCTTCTTCTATTAACTAAATAAATTGTTCATTTTATTTAAATTAATTCATTAAACCACACTCTAAATCAATTAAATGAATAAAACATATTTATTAAATTTAACCCCTTTTCCTCTTTTAAATAAATAAATAAATATTTATTTAAATCCCTAAACTACCCCCCCCCCCCCACTTGCATTCTCCTACAAATGCAAGTTGCACCTATTTAGTTGAAATAAATGAATTTATTTTTATTAAAATCATATTTTCTCTCACCCAAACTCACTTGCAATTCTAACCCATTCTAGACTCTTTTAACCCATTTTAGATTCTTCTAATCCACTGTAAATAATCGTAAACACCCTCCCTAATTATTGTCACATTCCTAAGCAACTTGAAGTCACTTCTCAAAGCCTCAAAGTCTTTGAAAACATTAAAAGGTTTACATCTTCAACAAGTTAACCCCTAAATTCTTCCAAACCATTAATGGTTCTTACATAACCATTTATCCCTCTTACATGACCATTAATGGTTAAAATCAACTCACCCACATGGTTAGAGACTTTCCCTCTAACTCAACCCTCATTTAACTCATGGATCTCTTCAAGCATTTATTGCTTTGACCATGGTTATCCCCACTAACTCTTGCACAAGAGTTTGTCCATTGGATAAAGGCATTATTTATTGGATAAAAGCTTTATTAATTCAACTCAAGCCTAAACCTTACCTGTCATCTCAAGCATTTAATGCTTCTTCCATCTCCTCTCAAGCCATCTCATTTTGACATTTTTCATCCTAGGATTGGGTTGAAAGCCCTCACATGGATCATAAACCCATCAATCTAGACCCTTGTTGAGATTACTCAATCTCAACCATCCATTTCTCTATTTTTCCTATAAATAGAGCCCATTTCTTCTTCAATCCAGATCTAGAAATCTTGTATGCATCAAACTTATAGTAAATTTGAGAGAGCATTTAGAAGCATTTTTCTTTGTTATTTTCACTAAAATTAACATATATTAATTAGGTATTTTCTCATATTTAGCTTGTTTGCATTTGCATAATCTTGAATCTCCATAAGACATCCACAATAGTGCAAAAAGCTGAGGGCTACACTCATGTGGAACTTGGAGAAGAGAGGAACAAGGGAGGAGAAACTATGAGCATGTTGGAGGGCATCTTGGAGGGTTTTGTTTCTTTCCTTCATTTTTGTATGCTCTTCATTATTTGTTTTATATCTCTCTTGGTATGCATGTTTAGGATTATAGTTTCATTCATCTTTTCTTTGTGTCACTAACAACACTAATGTTTGAATCTTATGTTTCTTGCATCCTTTTTAGCGTGCATCATTTGGTGAACCCGACGTGAATCGAACATGCAACCTTCTGATCTGAAAAACTAATTTTTTTTGTGATTTTCCCATAAATATCCACACACAGGTTGCTCTTTAGCATTATTGACACGTGTTTTAGCGCCATTTATAGTAGAAGATATAGCACTTTGGTTCGAGTTTTGGTGCTTTTGTTGTAGATTTAGCGTTGTTATTGTAGTTATAATGCTATTGTAATCTTTTAGCACCTTTGCGCTCTCTCTCTGACAAAATTTTCATTTTATCTAACAGTTTAAATTAGCATGTCTGTCCATCTTTTATCACTTTTGGTGTTCTTTTAGCACCTCTGTAAGTACTTCAATGCTTTTGTCTTAAAGTGGTGTTTCTATGTTTACACAGAGTAGCGCTTTTGTAATAAAGAGTTGAACAAAAAATTGTAACCAAGAAAATTCAAAATTTAGGCTTGTAGAAGCCCACCAAAGATCTTCATTTCACTGACTATTTTCTTTTGTTGTGTATGTTTTCTAACCTCTTGTTTATATGATTCAAGGAGTTAGAAATTAGGAATTTTATTTCTTTTTCTTTCTAGCTTTGTTTAAAAGTTAGATTAAAAAGAATTCACTTTCCTTTTGGTTTAAAATAAACTTCATCTTTCATTTTGGACTAAAATCATAAAAATCTTCAATTTGGGCTTAAAAAGAATTTTATTTGCAAAGTTAAAAAGAACCACAAATCAAACAAACAAACTTTGCTTTCTTTTGCAAGTTAGGAACAAACTTTTCAGTTTGGGCTTAAAACAAACAAACAACTTTCATTTCTTGCAAGAATAAAATTCACAATCAACTTTTTATTTTGTAAGTTAAAAAAAACAAACAACTTTTCTAATTTGTTTACAAAGCGCTTTTACTTTGAGCATACGTGCTTTCAATTTTGTTGACCTAGATTTTCAACTTCCTAGTTAGAGAACAAATTGCTTTGTGGGATCAAAAACAAAACCATGGTTGTTGGAGCAACATCTCCAAATAGAATATAGATCACATTGCGATAAAAATAGTTAAAAAGAACAAGTGTTTTCCGTGTTTCGCATGCTTATGCAAAATCTGTAGAGTCGTCCCATTTCTAACACACACTATCCTCTCCCTTCACTCTTGTGGTCCTAGGTGGAAGAGAAAAGTGTTAGTAACTAATGCAAAGAGTGGTGGATCTCAACAAAAACTCTTGGACAATCTTACACCTCAACCTTTCTTGATGAATGTAAGATTTTTGAAATCTCACATTCCTTTAGGAATTTCTCTCTCCCAAGGAATTTTTAATTCCTTTTTATTCTTCTAATCCCCATAATATCCATTTTTGGAGAATTTTTAATTCCTCCAATGCATCTTGTAGAGTGTGGAGATACGAAATGCCTTTAAGGCATATTTCTTGGTCTCCACACCCTCTCTTGGAGCTTGTGTGAGCTCACAAGTAAATCTTAGCCCTTCATCTTGAATTCATCCTAGCCATCTGTTTTCCTCTCCTCTTCTTATAAAATAGGGTTCCATCCCTTCATTCAAAACATCTTGAAATCTAGTAAGCTTATGCTGCCCTTTTGAGCACAGAAAATCATCTTGGCAACTTGATCATCTCATCCTTATCATTCATCCTAATCATTTGGGCACAATATTGGAGAGAGTCATCTACATCCAGCAATTAAAGGAGCACATCAAGTGGAGTATTATCAAGGGGCGCCTTTACTTCATCAAGCTCAATCCGAAGGAGAAGGTAAAATAACAAGGTGAAATGGTCTTTTAATGATATTTTTGCATTCTGCATGTTTATTTCGTTATGTTTTGATCAGTTTACCTTTCAAATATGTTTTTCCCTCTTCATTTTGGCACGCCCGGTGGGACCCATGTCCCTAAGAACTAATGTTGTTGTGTTTTTAGGCTTTTTGTGAGTTGTGAGACGCAGGTTCCAGAATAGTGTGATTGCAGAAAAAAAAAAGTTATCTTTTTCACAGGTTCCAAAATAGTAGCTCTACATTTCTACGCGACAGCTCCTCCTTATTCTTTTACTTTTCTATTTTCTATTTATTTGTTGTTTCTATTTCAGCACAACGGCTTTGTTATCTGTTCTGTTTATTTATAATCTATGTGAAAGTAGGAGAGTATGCTCTTGTCTATATAGACAATTAGAAATTTGGACCATTGGCACTTTTCTATTCTGTTTAAGCTCGACTGTATGCTCTGACCGCAAGAAAGTGTGAAAATAGGAGGGTATGCTCTTATCTATCTAGACAATTAGAAATCCAAATTTTTGGCACTTTTCTATCCGTTTAGTGCAACTATCTGCTCTGTTAATATGTTTGAAATTTGTTAGGCGCTAACAGTAGTCTACATTTTCTTTTCATTTCGTGTTATCTACTTTATTTAATCATAATCTGTCTGACTGCAGGAAAGTGTGAAAGTAGGAGAGTATGCTCTTGTCTATCTAGACAATCAGAAATCCAGATTTTTGGCACTTTTCTATCTATTTAGTGCGACTATCTGTTCTATTAATCTGTTTGAAATTTGTTAGGTGCTAACAAAAGTCTGCATTTTCTTTTCATTTCGTGTTATCTGCTCGGTTTAATCATAATCTGTCTGACCACAGGAAAGTGTGAAAGTAGGAGAGTATGCTCTTGTCTATCTAGACAATCAGAAATCCGGACCTTTGACATTTTTATTTTATTCTGTTTAGTGCGACTATTTGCTTTGTTAAATCTAGGGTTTCTGTCTGCTCTGTTAAATCTAGGGTTTATGTCTGCTCTGTTAAATCTAGGGTTTCTATTTTGTTAAATTTAGGGTTTTGGTTCTATTAAATTTAGGGTTTCTATTTTGTTAAAATTTAGAAAAAAATAAAATAAAAAAATAAAAAAATAAAAAAATTCTTTATCTTGACTCCATTTCCCTTCAAACTTCACCAGATTCTCCACATTGCCATTTTCCACATTTTCTTCCTTGGAGGCCTTATCTCAAAAATCCACTTTTTGAAGCCCAAAATCCCATATTTCTCTATTTTTAGGGTTTGTTATAACTTCTTCCCTTTTCATCCAATCACCTCCAAATTTTTCCCATATTATCCATCTTCAACTTTTTTTTCTTTGTCCCTCTTGGACAAATTTTCCCATTCCTTCTCCTCTCCTCCAAAATCCCCATTTTTCGCTTGCCTATCCCTTGGAAAGTGGTAAAAACCTAGTCAAACCCCATTTACCCATCAAAACTTTCTTCAAATCCACATTTGTCATTAGTAAAAAGGTTTTTATTCATGTTTTTCTATTCATTCCCAAAAAATAAAAAAATTTAATATTTTTGTCATTTTGTTGATTTTTGCAGGATGCTTGTTAAAGACTATTTTTCCAAACTACTAATCAAGTTGTTTTGCAGGATTCTTTTTGAAGACTCCATTTTTCAAACTACTAATCAAGTGGTTTTGCAGGTTGCCTAGCTGATTCAACCAAATATTGTGCATTTATTTAAATTAGGCACCTAGATATTAATTAAAATGGAATGAACCATTGTCTTATGTGTCTTTAAGAAAAGTGTAAAAGTAGGAAAGTATGCTCTCGTCTTACTAGACGAATAGAAATCCAGACCCTCCAACCTTTTCTTGTTTGATTGTGTGTTTACCTCTAGCGTGCCTACCCTCCCAACTTGCTCTTTGAGAAGGTAAGGGGGGAACGACCCAAGTGAGTACACCTGGACCTGGGGTTCCCAACTCACTATAATAAATAGACCATTGACTACGAAAGGGTTAATGGTTGGGGCTATATGAGAGTTCACTCTCACATTGGGTACTTAGTAGGATCCTAGAGATCTCAATCATGCTTGCATGACTACTAAGTTCTTGGTGCTTCGTTGGGCTATAGGCCTCAATTGTGCTTGTACAACTTCGAACGGTAGCTCCTAACGGGAAGACTTACTAAACACCTTGTTCATAGTGGCCAAAAACCCCTCTAGTCATTGGTGCAGGAGGTCAGACCTCTGAAGCGACCCATATTCTTACGACCCTTAGTAGAGACACAAAGTTCACCATGAGGAGTTTTCATGGGAATTGATGCTTGGCTGCCCCAAGAAGTGAGAGTCGTGGAGGGGAGCCAGTGGGGTCAAGCATCTAAGTGTCCACTCTGAGTAAGCGTAGATGGGAAACCAATTGGGATTCAATGACTATTGTCCTTGTCAGCCTTAAGAATGTTGTATATGAGCATGAGTGTCTTTGAGATAATATGCATTTAATCATTGTGTTTGCTTTGTTTGATACATACTTGCCAAGAGTAGACTAAAAACACATCACTATCCCCAAACACTTTGCAAAAAAAATTTTCAAGACACAAACAAATCGTCCAAGTCATTACCCACACCAAGTCCAAAATTGCGTCAAAACTCTATCCGTCCCATTTTTCATAAACCTAAGAGAGAAGCTAAGAGTTTATCCTCTATGTCAACATTCAAGTTTTTCCTTTGAAACACCTACTATCGTCCAAATCAAGGTGGTCATATCCCTTCATACAACTTGCCATTTAAATAGATCCTTCATGTTCATGCCAAAGACAACCTAGTCATCAAGTTTTCTTCTAAAGCATCACTACCATACCTTCTTCATCAATCATCCACAAATTTCTTAAGTCCTTTCATCCACAAATTTCTTAAGTCCTTTCATCACAAATTTCTTAAGTGCTTTCATCCTCAAATTTCTTAAATCCTTTCATCCTCAAATTTCTTAAGTCCTTTCATCACAAATTTCTTAAGTCCTTTCATCCTCAAATTTCTTAAGTCCTTTCATCACAAGTTTCTAAAATCCTTCCATCACAAATTTTCGAAGTCATTTCATCACATTTTTCCTAAGTCTTTTCATCACATATATCGTGTATGGTCGCAACTTGATCCCAAAAGAAACAAATGGCTGATCAATAATATGGCATCCCAGACATTGGTGTCCTATATGAAGATCCCATGCAAGATCATACACAAAGTGGGCAACCAAGCGATCAAGATCAAAGCCAAAATCTTGACATGGTTAAACAGGATGAACTTTGTCTGGAAGTGCAAACTTTCCTGGCAGATTCTTATAACCAAGAGATGATGGAAAAGTTTATTAAACACAATCCTACTGCACTTCTGAAAACTCTTCTTGAACATGGAGCTCAACTTCCACCTAAAATTAATAGATCCGCTCTTGTCCAACAACCACAAGGAGACCTCGCTCCCACACAAAGTGTTGCACCTACTATTCAAACTCAATCAATTGCAACCCATCAATCATCCAAGCCCAATCAATGCCACCCGTGACACCTCCCACCATGGTCTCCATCCCACCTTCTTCCTCCTTACCATCCATACCACTATCAAATCCAGTCTCATCCATTCTCCAACAAACTTCTATACTGCCTCCTTCTATTCAACCACATATTTCTATTCCACAAACTTCCCTTTCTCCCAACAATGTCGCAAATTTTATCCAGACCGCATTCAATCCTGTCACAACAGTTGGCAGACCGCAACCAACTATCACACAAACCCTAGCGACATCGGTCATCACATCCCACGTTCCCATCTCCTCATCATATCAATATATTGGTGGTGGTGCACCTTCTTTGGTTCATCCAATTCTTGGGGTAAATACAATCCATCAATATCAAAGTCCACAACAAGACCTCATCAAGGAAATTCAAGACATGAAGAATATCATCAAAAACATGAAAGAAAAGACTAATAAAAGGAGAGCTTACTCATTCAAAGAGTTTTGCCCTTGTCCTTATGACCCATCTATATCAGTTGCACCGTATCCCCTAGGATTTGAGATCCCTAAATTCACCAAGTATGAAGGCAAAGGAGACCCCTGCGACCATGTCTACGAATTTCACATCTTATGCCAAGAAGTTTCCTATAGTGACCTTTATCTTCGTAGACTCTTTTCCAAGAGTCTCACGAGAGACGCCCTGGCATGGTTCTCATCTTTACCACGAGGTTCCATTGTCTCTTTTCTAGACTTGGCAGAAAAATTTGTGGCCCACTATGCATACAACATGGGTAATGATATTTCTATGATGGAGCTATGTAATACAAAACAAAGGCCTGGAGAAACCTTCGCCAATTTCCTACAAAGATGGTGATATCTTATCAAAAAATTCCAGTGGAACATGCCAGAACAACATCAAATTGAACTATTTCAAAAGAACTTGGTGCCTGAACTTTCAAGACCTTTAATATCTCAATGTATCAAATCCTTCCAAAACTTGACCGATAAGGGCCTCACCCTCGAACGTTTCTTGTTGGAGGAAGGAACCTTGAAACATTACCAGAAGTCATCACAAATTTCTTCCTCTTATCATAACGACAAGCCAAAATTCTAGGCTAAAAATAAAAATGTGGTCAATGATGGTGTAACTGATGCAAAGCGGGTCCAAACCGTGGCCGCTCCCCCAAAATCCACCACCAATATTCATCAATTCAACAATCAAAACAATTCAAATCAATCTCAGAAACCTCAAAACAATGTCTCAATCCAGGGACGACCACCCCGATCAAACAATAGGACTCCAAGAGATTTCACTCCTCTTGCTGAGCCTATTGAAGTGGTGTTTCAAAAACTTGTCCGAGCAGGTATAGTGGTTTTTCCAATCACTCGCCCATTTGATCCCAATCAACCTAAACCAAGATGGTATAATGAAAATGAGTATTGTGAATACCATCGTATCAAGGGACATGATACATGAAAGTGTATGAAACTAAAGATCTACATACAAGATCTCATTGATAGAGGTGAGATTGAGGTTGCAAATGCAAAACCTGGTAATAACAATGACAAACTCAAAATGTACCAGGAACCCTTCCCAAAGCATGACAAAGGAAAAGGCTCATCATCTAACGCAATGGGTTATGACTACACTAATCACGTAACCAGTTTTGATTTTTTAGTAAGTCACATTGAACCTGTAGACAATCATGTCAATGTCATAACCATCCAAGGAGTTAATCCTCCTTCTTCCCAAAGCAGACCAAATCTAGCTAGAATAGTCATTCAGGGTGCCACACCTTCCACCTCCCATTTCCAGAATGACTGTAATGCAACTACACGCCGAGGAAGAGTCACCATCCAAGGAGTTCCTCCCCCACCAAACCCCCCACCCATGTCTTCCACCCACCGATATGACCTCCTTGATCAAATTGGGAAGACAACCACGCAGATCTCCATTCTGGAACTTCTTAAGACTTCTCCGGTCTATAAAGAAATTTTGGAACAAGCCCTTCTCCAATCATGTGTTCCTGATAACATCAACGCCACCCAATTTCAAACCCTCATTGGAAACCTTGCTGCCTAGCAGCACATTGTATTTAACTCCAAAGATGCTCTCGTAGATGAGGACCATAACAAACCTTTGCACATCAAAGCTCTCATCCACAAGCACAAGGTCAAATGTATCCTTATAGACGGTGGATCCGGGCTTAATTTGTGTACATACAAATTGATAAAACAATTGGGACTTTCTGAGGATCTGATAGACACATCAGGAAGGATCACAATAAAGGCATATGATGATGCAGAAAGAATTTCAAAGGGCGTGATCACCTTACCTCTTGAAGTGGGCCCCATTACAATTGAAAACCCTTTCCAAGTACTCAATCTTGATCTCCCCTACAACATTCACCTTGGGAGGCCATGGATTCATTCTTTGTAGGCCGTACCCTCCACCTATCACCAATGCATCAAATTCTCCTATAATGGAAAAGTGATCACTGTCAAAGGTGATCCCCAACCTTTTCAATATTGCAAACTATTAGAAGGGAAGCATCCATAACATTGCCCACTAAATAGACCTTCGCCAATGCCTCCATCTGACACATCAAATGTTGCCTCCACATCATCCCAACCAAATAATCAAATCAAGATCTTGGACAATGGCTGTGGAGAATACAAATTGGAGGACGTCTTATTAATAGGCAACCTCCCTCTCTCTCCTAAGTCATTTGGTAAACCAAAAGAGCTAAAAAAGGACCCAAAACTAGTCATGCAATGCCAAAACCCCACCTTCCAGCAATGGGGCCCACTTGATAATGAGAACCTCAAAGCAGATATCTCTTCATGGCTGTACCGGGAAGAGGATGATGATCCAACAAGAATATCCAAAGAAATGTACCCAAAAGCATTTGCCATAGTTGAAAAAATGGGTTACAAAGGACATGGTCTGGGACCAGAGGAGAAAGGAAGAAAAGAACCCATAAATCCTATCTCCTATAGATACAACAGAGGCTTGGGGTACACCTCGGTGCCTAAGATTACTATCGTTGGTGCCCCTTCTAGTCCTTCTTCGGATATCGAAAGCACTGACAAAGAGGAATTCCATGAAATGCCTTATGAATATGAGAAAGATACCTTCTTTGACACTTACATCAATACCATCACCCCTGTAACCCCTCCCACTTCACATGAGCTACATCTTGTCCATCCTGAACTCATTGACTGGGGCCAACAAGACAAACCCACTTTAGATATTTACGCCGACGACAATGCTCTCATTTCTCTCCTAACAGCGCAAAATATGGAAGATTGTAATAGAATTGAGGGTATTAAGCTACATGAAAAGGGATACTTTGGTAGTCAAGTTAATGCCCTTATCCACAAAAAAGATAATAAAAGAAAAAGATATGATTTCCTAGGTGAAAACCTCCCTAAGGCACCTTTGGATGAACAAGAAATAAAAGTAAAGGGCATATCTGAAAGTGAAAACCTGGAAAAGGCACTTGATGATGAGGGATTTGACCTCCCTACCATTGGTTACCTTCCACAGGACAAATCAAATTTGTTGATAGAAGAAACAGACAGCATCAACATGGGCACTGAAGTCATTCTGAAAAATGTGCTCATTGCCAAATCCCTCACCGAAATCGAGAAACAAGACTTCATCAACTTCCTTAAAGAGGTTAAAATCAATTTTGCATGGTCCTATTCCAATATGCCAGGGTTGGATCTTGCCTTGGTGGTTCACAATCTCACCATCTGCCTAGATGCAAAACCTGTAAAACAAAAACTCTGCAAAATGCACCCACATATTGCTCTCTTAGTCAAGGCAGAACTTCAAAAGTTGTTAGACACAGAATTTATTAAACCCATAGACTACGCTGAATGGGTCTCCAAAATTGTACCTATCGGCAAACCTGCTGGAGGCATCCGCATTTGCACATATTTTCGATATCTAAATATAGCTTGTCCTAAAGATGATTTCCCGCTCCCAAACATAAATATGATTGTGGATCTTACAGCAGGACATGAAATGCTATCGCTAATGGATGGGTTTTCTGGATACAACCAAATCAGGATAGTAGATGAGGATCAGCATAAAACCACATTCACAACACCATGGGGTACTTTCTATTACCGGGTCATACCTTTTGGCCTTAAAAATGCTAGAGCTACATATCAACGAGCAATGACAACAATTTTTCATGACCTCTTGCACAAAATTATGGAGGACTACGTGGATGATCTGCTAGGCAAATCCAAGACAAGACAAGAGCACATCCCTATTCTAAAACAGATCTTTGAAAGATTGGAAAAATACAAGCTGCGCCGAAATCCCAAAAAGTGTGTGTTTGGCATCACATCAGGAAAACTACTAGGATTCATTGTTTCTTGTAGAGGCATCGAGGTTGATCCCGCAAAGGTAAAAGCTATTATGGAAATGCCCCTGCCAAAAACTCTCAAACAACTACATAGTCTCCAGGGAAAACTCCAGTCTGTTAGGCGTTTCATTTCACAACTAGCCAACAAGTGCCATCCATTTTCACACCTATTACGTAAAGACACAAAATTCAAATGGGATTGCCTCTGTCAAAAGGCCTTTGAAAAATTAAAAGAATATCTAGCATCACCTCCAATTTTGATGCCACCTACCCCTAGAAAACCCCTCATTTTGTACATATGTGCTACTACAATGGCATTGGGGGCATTACTGGCGCAAACAGATGATCAAGGGAAGGAACACGCCATTTACTACATCATTCAGATGTTGGTAGGATATGAACTCAATTACACCCCCATTGAAAGAGCATGTTTGGCATTAGTGTTCAACACACAGAAACTACGACACTATATGCTAAATAATAAGACAAAATTAATTGCTAAAATTGATCTACTTAAATATCTCTTGTCCAAAGCTTCTCTCACTAGAAGAACCGCCAAATGGGTCATGCTCTTAAGTGAGTTTGATATTGAATATGTGGACAAAAAGGCAATCAAGGGACAAGTCATTGCAGATCAGTTGGCTAAAGCTCCACTTCTAGGCGACCATCCTCTTCTCACAAAATTACCAGATGAGTTCATTATGACTGTTACCACATCCTCCACATGGAAATTGTATTTTGATGGCTCCTACACTCAAAATGGATCGAGGGAAGGAATATTATTGGTCACACCTCAAGGAGATGCCATCCACAAATCATACAAGATAGCCTTTGCATGTACTAATAACATAGAAAAATATGAGGCCCTCATCACAGGTTTACGCTTGGCTATCCACTGGAAAATAAAGGAATTACAAGTCTATGGCGATTCCTAGCTCATCATAAAACAAGTCAATGATGAATACTAGACAAAAGATGATAAACTCCTTCCCTACCATACCATGGTTGAAGATCTTAAGCAAAATTTCATGGCGATCAAGTTTGATCAAATCCCACGAACAAACAACAGGGCTGCAGATGCAATGGCCGCCATTGGCTCCCTCCTTCAAATGTCACCACACAGTCAGAAGTGCGAGTTCTTGGTCGAGCAATTGTTTATACCAACATATGACCTATCAGAGTCTGAAATGGTGTGTGTTCTCATTGGTCCTGAGTCCCCTTGGTACCAAGAAACCTTCACTTTCCTGAAAGACAACACCATTCCCCCACATCTCACCAAAACCCAACAACAGACTTTTATCCACCGATGTGCCCGTTACACCATCCTTGCAGACACCTTGTTCAGAAGGTATTTTGATGGTTCCCTCCTAAAGTGTTTAGATAAACAAGAAGCTGAATGGGCATTACGCGAAGTACATGAAGGCATCTGTGGGGCACACTCAAGTGGACCCACATTGGCTAAAAAACTTTTGAGAACAGGATACTATTGGCCTAAAATGGAAGAAGATGCATACAACTATGTGAAGAAATGCATCCCTTGCCAGCAGCATGGCGACAAGATTCATGCACCGTCACAAGAATTGCAGCCATTCATTACACCATGGCCCTTCTTGCAATGGGGGCTCAATCTCATTGGGAAAATTCACCCTTCATCTTCCAATGGACATAAATTCATTATCACTGCCATCGAATACTTCACCAAGTGGGTAGAGGCTATCCCTCTTACTTTCACCACCAACAAGCAAATATCCAAATTCATCTTGAACTACCTAATATGCCAATATGGCATCCCAAAAGTTATCATCACAGATAATGGTAAACAATTTAAAAACTAGGATGTCAAAGAACTCTGCCAAAAATTCAACATCCAACACCGCTTCTCCACTCCATATTATCCCCAAGGCAATGGCCAAGCTGAGGCTTCTAATAAAACCCTAATAAAAATCCTCAAAAAGACAATCAATGAAGTGGGCCATGATTGGCACCTCCAAATCCATCCTGCATTGTGGGCCTACCGCACCTTCATCTGCACCCCCATAGGTGCCATTCCTTATTCCCTAGTATTTGGTTCTGAAGCTATCCTTCCCCTTGAGATTGAGATCCCCTCTCTAAGGGTATCACTACAAAACATCCTACCAGAGGAAGAATACAGAATTGCCCACTTACAAGAGCTAGAATTGTTAGATGAAAGGTGCCTCAAGGCCTTGAATCATCTCTGGGTATATCAAAACCGTCTGTGCATGAGTTATCATAAAAAAGTCAGAACCCAAGAATTCCAAGTTGGTGATCTTGTCCTCATGGAGAATCAAAAAAATCTACAAGAAAGAGAAAAGAAAGGCAAGTTCGATCCTAATTGGCTTAGACCATATGTAATCACAGCGAAATATGGATCAGGAGCTTATCAGTTGGCTACTCCTGAAGGCGATCCTTTGGATGATCCGATGAATATCATGCACCTCAAAAGGTTTTATGCTTAGTCCTCATAAAGTCTTAAATTGTCAAAAAAATTAAAAAATGAGAAAAAAAAAAAGATCCTGAAAAAATCGTCACTTTGGTACAAACCTAGCAAACAGGCACCTTATGATACAAGAAAATTAAGAAAAAAAAAAAAAAAATCAGAAAAAGAAAGAAAAACAATTCCTGGTGCTATGGGCAAGTATCTTGGTGAAAACCTCTATGCAATGCCAAGGTAAATAACCGGATCCACTATCTATCATGTTGATACTACAAATCATCTGCCATCCAGCCCACCCATCCACAACATTCCTTCTTTTCCACCTCCCAATAAAACATGCATATGATGATGAGTCTTCGCCTGAGTCATGAACAAGAAATGTCCCAGTGAAACTGAGCTTTTATGCCTCTATATAAACTTCAAGAAGTCTTAAGAAAAAATCCCAAGTCCATCCTAGTTCTACTCTTGGCAAGAGGTATCATTTCGTCGCAAGGAAGAGACTTGTTAGATTTTGTTAGATCTTTTCATATAGGCTTGCATCTTTTTCCCTACGACTGCCACTATTTACGACTACCTGGGTTCTTCCATATCTAGGTATGTTATGATAGGTGCATACTGGGGCATATTTCATAGTATGGCATGTTTTGGATCCTTCTTGTATAAACCAGTAACCTGGTACTAGTGTTTATCAACACTTACCTTCTCGTGTACAAGAGGTATCGGTGTGTTTGAGGGTTTCCTTGCACAAACCCACAACTTTGTATTAGTATTTCTTAAATACTTGCATTGTTGTGTGCAAGAAATTCCCGTTTGTCTGCAAAGTCAGTCCATGCCCTAGGTTTCTCATGGCATCCTGATTTCTATAATCAGTGGTGCAAGTCACTCAAGGCAACATCAAACTAGGTTGGCTCTCCACATTTATGGTGCACAAAATCTCACCATCATTCCATCAAATCCTAAACTCAATAATCCCATGGAGTTCTCAATTGCCCCCATTTTCCTCCGTGGTCTCACATCTCTTTTTCTTCTTTCCAAATACCTCACGACTACTTCATATATCTTCCTCATTTATCCCTTCTACCCTAATTTTTCTTCCTCTATTTTTCTTTTTTTTCCTCACATAATCAATTTTGATTCTGATTCATGTCTTATACAAGATGTATCCCTCCTGAAACCAGACGTTGTGATCTAATCATGTCTTATATAAGATGAATCCTTCATGAAACCAGACGTTGTGATCTGATCATGTCTTATACAGGATGAATCCTTCCTGAAACTAGACATTGTGATCGATCATGTCTTATACAGGAGGTATCCTTCCTAAAACCAGACGATCTGATCATGTCTTATACAAGATGTATCCATCCTGAAACCAAACGTTGTGATCTGATCATGTCTTATACAGGATGAATCCTTCCTGAAACCAGACGTTGTGATCTGATCATGTCTTATATAGGATGAATCCTTCCTAAAACCAGACGTTGTGATCGATCATGTCCTATACAGGATGTATCCTTCCTGAAACCAGACGTTGTGATTTGATCATGTCTTATACAGGATGAATCCTTCCTGAAACCAAATGATCTGATCATGTCTTATACAAGATGAATCCTTCCTAAAACCAAATGCTCTTATCATGTCTTATACAGGATGAATCCTTCCTGAAACGAGACATTGTGATCAATCATGTCTTATATAGGATGAATCCTTCCTGAAACCAGACACTTTGATCATCTTTGCCTTATACGGGATGAATTCTTCTTGAAACCAGACTGAATCTAGATCTTATCAATTGAATCAAATCAAATCTATCGGGATATCAATTTTGCAAAACTCCAAAGATCAAATACCTCAATTGATCTCCCAAGGGGGCATCACCATATCGTAATCTATAAATCAAAAGCTAGGGCATCCTATCAAACCAACATCAGCATCAAAACAAGATTATTCTTTGAATCAATGTGTCATCACACCTCGCTTCAAAGAGGGGCAAAATGTAGACACTTAAAAATAATTATTTTAATTATTTTTAATTCCTCACATAATTAATTAATTAATTAATTATGTTAATTAAAATTCTTCTCAATATTAATTAAGTATAATTAATATTGTCACTATAGCATATGATTTATTTAATAAATCAATCCCTTTCTTTATTCTTCTAAAAAATCAAATCCTCACAAATCTTCCTCTTAGCTAATTAATTTCAATTAATTAGTTAACCTACATGATTCCTACAAATCATCTTCTTAATTCATCATTAACCTAATAAATTCTTCTAGAAGCTCCCTAAACTCACTTAACATTATTCTTCTAATTTTTTATTCCCTCCACTCATTCTCTCTCCTAGTCAAATTCTCCTACAAATATAAATCCCACCTAACATTTCCTCTAATCCTCCTCCTAATGAGTCATTAATGGCTAATCATCATGATTAGCCACAAAGTAAACTCTTTGTCCTTTCATCTAGCCACTAGCTTTAAATGCTCTTTTTCTAGATGAATGTAAGATTTTCGATATCTCACATTCCTCTAGGCATTTCCCTCTCCTAAGGAATTTTTAATTCCTTTTTATTCTTCTAATCCCCATAATATCCATTTTTGGAGAATTTTTAATTCCTCCAATGCATCTTGTAGACTGTGGAGATACAAAATGCCTTTAAGGCATATTTCTTGGTCTCCACACCCTCTCTTGGAGCTTGTGTGAGCTCACAAGTAAATCTTAACCCTTCATCTTGAATTCATCCTAGCCATCCATTTTCCTCTCCTCTTCCTATAAAATAGGGTTCCATCCCTTCATTCAAAACATCTTGAAATCCAGTAAGCTTATGCTGCCCTTTTGAGCCCAGGAAATCATCTTGGCAACTTGATCATCTCATCCTTATCATTCATCCTAATCATTTGTGCACAATATTGGAGAGCCATCCACATCCAGCAATCAAAGGAGCACATCAAGTGGAGCATTATCAAGGGGCGCCTTCACTTCATCAAGCTCAATCTGGGGGAGAAGGTAAAATAGCAAGGTGAAATGGTCTTTTAATGATATTTTATCATTCTGCATGTTTATTTCGTTATGTTTTGATCAGTTTACCTTTCAAATCTATTTTTCCCTCTTCACTAACCATCCGAGCCAGCTCAAATGGTCATTAAATGTAATTTTAAACATTATTACATTATTTTATTCATTATATTACCTATTCTACCCTTTAAATCCAAAATTAGCCTATTTTAGGCCTAAATGCCAATTTTAACAATTTTACAACTTTTGATCTTTTCATTACATTTTATATCATTTATTGGCTCTAATGGCCACATTACATTTATTGAAGACCTTAAAGGTCTTGTTTGACTCCTTTTCTCATTGAATCCTCAATAGGGCCTATCAGTGACCCTAGTGTACCTTGTCTTCATAGGTCTTCATAGGTGCTCCTACACCATACTCTCACAGACAAAATAAGTCAAGGTCCCCTTGAATGGTTGCCTTATCTTTCTGATCTTCCAATTCATAGGTACTTGTTTTTTGTACCCTGCAAGAAAATTTCTATGCTTTGGTGGCTCATTACAACTCCTCCCAAGCAAATGGTACTCAATATAAGGACCTCCAACATTGTCATCCAAGTAAATGCTCTGCAAACCTACATAAAAAAGACTAAGAAAAATAAATATAGTGTCATAATTATTTATAACATCAACTTGTTCCATCATAGGAACCTTTTGTGCCAACATCTAAAGTGGGTCAACCCCACCATGGCTTCTCCATTCTTCCTCTATGGCTACATACAATGCCATAGATCAGGTTCTTCTCCTTCACCAAATTCATTCTCATTCTCATTCCACTCACCTTGGCACCTCAACTCATCATTCACCTTCAAGGCTTCCTCATTAGCCTTCTTCTTTGTTGTTATTAGCCTCTTCACAGGCTAAATTACCCTCTTTTGCACCCTCAAGTGCCAACTCTTCACTTTCCTCTCTAGGTTTTCCAACCACAACTTCATTTATGCTTCATGAAGTTCATCTTCCTTTTTCCTTCTTTCTATTTCTTCCTCAATCTTCCTCCATCTTGCTTCACTTTCATCAAGTGCTCTTCTCAAGCTATTCCACTTCTCTTCTTCTTTCTTCCTTGCTTCTTCTTCTTTCTTCTTTCTCTCTTCTTCTTCTTCTCTTTTCCTTTTTTCTCTTTCTTCTTTCTCCATCTTATCACCATATAGGTATTCCTTCGATGCCTTAGCCAATTCTCTTTCACTCCTAGTCAAAGCCATCTTCTCACACAACCCAGATACTTTACTGGGCTCTGATACCACTTGATGCAGAGAGTAGTGGATCTCAACAAAAACTCTTGGACAACCTTACCCCTCAACATTGCTTGGTTCAAACACACCTACTCAAATCACCTATCAAGACCTTTCAATGGTCAAAGCATGCATCCTTAATCCATCAAACTTCACATACTAACTTAACACCATCATTGACCTTTCTTGATCATGACAACAATATGCCTCTTGATTGCAATAACAAGGTTTATCACCTACCCATTTCCCCTAGGCTCACAACTAGGATTCACACCTTTCACTTGGGTTTCAATACCCTAACAATTTGTTAGATTATTCTAAGATTGTATTTGATGGTTTACACCCAACCATGACCTTAACTAGGTCTGCAACAACTCCAAACAAAACACTGTTATGTTGTCTTTATGACAGTCAATTGCAACCTTCACAATCACAACACACAAACCCTCTAATAAAAGGTCTCTCAAAGTATTAGAATGATTTCACTACTCACCCTAGGCTCTTTTCACACTCCATCATACCATTAGGCTAATCAAAAACAACTTTTTGATTAAATAAAACCAAAGTTACCTTCTTGTTGTCCTCTTAGATATACCTAAACACATAGGTATATAACTTTTCAACCAGTGCTAAACTCCGTAATCGCTTCAAGGGTATTCTGACAACATTTATTTGGAACAACATATCCAAAATGTAGACAAATCCAATAGTTTAACTCCGAGATATGGCCCCCACATCAGGCTACATTTTTCTGTGTCTATCGTTTTGTCACCCTCTACAAACTATTCATTTCCTCCACCCATAACTCATGTCAAACTTATCATGGATTATTTAACTTTATATGATAGTTATAATACATCTCCTCCAACACTTTTCCCAAGTGTGGGGTCTTGAAATTCAAACCAAGCAAATAAATCACATTTTTATTATCATTGTATGCCCTAAACAAGGGTTTTGGCATTTTTGACAAAAACTTGGATAACTTTAACAAATGAAAACCAAATTGGATGACACTACCACCAAAATTAAGTTAACTCATCTACCTATCATCTCAAAACAAATTTATTTTAAATATATATCTTTAAATTCATCAAAAATCTCAAAGAACGGACTATAAGAATGTGCAAACTCAGAAAATGCACATTAAAATATAATTTTATTGCTCAAAACACTTTGTCTTTGGCCATACATCAACTCTCCCTCCTAAAATTATTTTAAATAAATTATTTTATAGTTCTCCAATCCTTCTAAGGCCTAAACCAACCTTCAACTACCTATAACTACCTTATTTTGCAAAATAGCAACAAAACTTGCTCAAAAAGTTGTCAAGATTGACAATTTCATTTGTCAACTTGACAATTTGAAAACTAACCATACCAAAAAACTAAAATGGTCATTAAATGATGTTTTAAAAATTATTACATTCTTTTATTCACTATATTACCTATTCTGCCCTTTAAACCCAAAATTAGCCTATTTTAGGTGTAATTGCCAATTTTGACAATTTTACAACTTTTGATGTTTTCATTACATTTTATATCATTTATTGTCTCTAATGGCCACATTAGATTGATTAAAGACCTTAAAGGTATTTTTTGACTCAAATTATCATTGAATCCTCAATAGTTCCTATCAACGACCCTAGTGTATCTTGTCTTCATAGGTCTTCATACGTGCTCCTGCACCATACTCTTAGGGACAAAAGAATTCAAGGTCCCCTTGAATGGCTGCCTCCTCTTTCGGATCTTCCAATTCATGGGTACTTGTTGTTTGTACCCTGCAAGAAAATTTTATATGCTTTGGTGGCTCATTGAAACTCCTCCCAACCAAATGGTACTCAATATAAGCACCTCCAACATTGTCATCCAAGTAAAAGCTCTGCAAACTGCATAAAAAAGATTAGGAAAAACAAATATAGTGTCATCCTTATTTATAATATCAACTTTTTCCATCATAGGAACCTTTTGTGCCAACATCTCAAGTGTTTCAACCCCACCATGGTTTCTCCATTCTTCCTCTATGGCTGCATACAATGCCCATAGATCGAGTTCTTCTCCTTAACAAAATTCATTCTTATTCTCATGCCATTAACCTTGGGATCTCAACTCATAAATCACCTTCAGTACTTCCTCATTAGCCTTCTTCTTTGTTGCTATTAGCATCTTCACAGGCCAAACTACCCTCTTTTGCACCCTTAAGTGCCAACTCTTCACTTTCCTCTCTAGGTTTTCCAACCTCAACTTTATTTGTGCTTCATGAAGTTCATCTTCCTTTGTCCTTCTTTCTATTTCTTCCTCAATCTTCCTCCATCTTGCTTCACTTTCATCAAGTTCTCTTCTCAAGCTATTCCACTTCTCTTTCTTGCTTCTTCTTCTTTCTTCTTTCTCTCTTCTTCTTCTCTTTTCTTCTTTTCTCTTGCTTATTTCTCCTTCTTATAACCATATAGGTATTCCTTCAATGCCTTAGCCAATTCTCTTTCACTCCTGGTCAAAGCCATCTTCTCACACAACCCAGATACTTTGCTAGGCTCTGATACCACTTGATGTAAAGAGCAGTGGATCTCAAAAAAAACTCTTGGACAACCTTACCCCTCAACCTTGCTTGGTTTAGACACACCTACTCAAATCACCTATCAATCCCTTTCAATTTTCAAAGCATGCATCCTTAATCCACCAAACTCCATATACTAACTTAACACCATCATTGACCTTTCTTGATCATGACAACAATATGCCTCTTGATTGCAATAACAAGGTTTATCACCTACTCACTTCCCCTAGGCTCACAACTAGGATTCACACCTTGGACTTGGGGTTTCAATAACCTAACATCTTGGTAGACTATTCTAAGATTGTATTTGATGGTTTACACCCAACCATGACCTTAACTAGGTCTGCAACAACTCCAAACTAAACACTGTTATGTTGTCTTTATGACAGTCAATTGCAACCTTCACAATCCCAATACACAAACCTACCAATAAAAGGTCTCTCCAAGAACTATAATGATTTCACTACTCACCCTAGGCTCTCTTCACACTCCATCATACCATTAGGCTAATCATAAACAACTTTTTGATTAAATAAAACCAAACTTACCTTCTTGTTGTCCTCAGAGATATACCTATACATAGAGGTATATAAATTTTGAACCGGTTCAATAATCCTCAATCGCTCTAGTGATATTATAACTAAACTGATTTGGAACAAAATATCCAAAATGTAGACAAGTTCAATGGTTTAACTCTGAGATATGTCCCCCACATCAAGCTACATTTTTTTTGTGACTGTCATTCTAAAACCCTCTACAAACTACTCACTTCCTCCACCCATAACTCATATAAAACTTATCATGGCTTCCTAAACTTTTTAGGACAGTTATAATACATATCCTCCAACACCCTTCCCAAGTTTGGGGTCTTGAAATTCAAACCAAACAAAGAAATCACATTTTTATTATCACTGTATGCCCTAAACAAGGGTTTTGGCAGTTTTGACAAAAACTTTGATAACTTTAACAAATGAAAACCAAATTGGATGCCACTACCACAAAAATGAATTTAACTCATCTTCCTATCATCTCAAAACAAATTATTTTAAATATATATCTTCAAATGCATAAAAAATGTCAAAGAACAGACTGTAAGAACGTGTAAACTCAGAAAATGCACATTAAAATACAATTTTATTGCTCAAAACACTTTGCCTTCGACCATACATCAACTCTCCCTCCTAAAATGGATTGAAATAAATTTTTTTATAGTTCTCCATTCCTTCTAAGGCCGAAACCAACCTTCAACTACCTATAACTACCTTATTTTGCAAAATAGCAACAAAACTTGCTCAAAAAGTTGTCAAGATTGACAATTTCATTTGTCAACTTGACAATTTGAAAACTAACCATCCCAAACAGCTCAAATGGTCACTAAATGAGCTTTTAAACATTATTACATTATTTTATTCATTATATTACCTATTCTACCCTTTAAACCCAAAATTAGCCTATTTTAGGCCTAATTGCCAATTTTGACAATTTTACAACTTTTGATCTTTTCATTACATTTTATATCATTTATTGGCTCTAATGGCCACATTACATTGATTGGAGACCTTAAAGGTCTTTTTTGACTCCTTTTATCATTGAATCCTCAATAGGGCCTATCAGTGACCCTAGTGTACCTTGTCTTCATAGGTCTTCATAGGTGCTCCTACACCAATAACGCTCAATATTTTCTATTTCTAAGAGAGGCCTACCAAGAGACACATCACTCTTGGGAATGACCTTGAATGGTAAATCCTTTGAGCCACTATACAAATTGGGTGAGAGTGAAATCTATAGCCTTGGGTGTAGTTTTTCCTACAGTGTAACTTGTCTAAAGGACATATGGCCCCCACCACAAGTTACAAGGCTCTTAAGTAAGTCATTCCAGAATGAACTTATGTCCAAAACCATTGAACATTATTAGAGAGATTTTATTCTATAATTCCACCCATTCTATTGATTGAGGATATTTGTGAAAAGTTCAGTGCAAGAGCATAGATAATTTTTCTCCCAAAATACTCACCATACATATTTCCTTGAGTAGAAATAGGGCTTTTTTGAAAGGCTACTTATAGCTTGATGAAAGTGGGGATCATCTATCTACTATGCTCATGAAAGACTTAGTGTATCACATCCTTACCTACCATGGTGGGATTCATAAGGTATGTAGTACCAAAGTTGAGGAAATATCAAGATGTGGGCTAAAAATATCGCAACTGGCCATGATCTTAGGGATAAAAAGTGTTTGAGTTGTCTTTGTTTTTTTTAGACCAGTAACAATTTGGGCCGACTTCGGGATTTGGGAAACATAAAATACATTTCTAAAAAGGGTCAAAAATTTCATGATTGGGTTGATTTAGACCCACACCTATTTTTTCCTTTTGTTGAAAAGGGGCAAGGTTATTGTTCTTGTGTGCTTGTTGTGTTTTCTTGTCAAAGAAATTCAAAACAATTTTAAACCAAGTATTCATGCAACAAATCTACCTCAAACATTGATATACAAAACAACATCAAAAAGTGAAACAAAATATTAGTTTATATGACCATCACTCATATCTTGAGAAAAAGGAGTCTTCATCAAAGGACCACATTGAAAAAGAGACAACTTGGTTCAAAAACTCTTGTCAAAAGAAGGAAGTTTTTCTATATCAATAGACAAATATTTCTCTCACATAGGGTATTCTTACATCATATGCACTTGTATTTTCAAGGCAAATCCAACGAATTTGACAAAGAGCCTTTGAGAAATAGAGCTTTTACTCAGCATAGAGCTTTTGGTTATCACAAAAATAAAGGGGGCTAGATCAATCCTTCTTTCTTTCCTCAAATCTACATTACATACAATGAAGCTCGAGGGGAGCCACCAACCCCTGAGAGAGAGGAAGAAGTAGAAACCCCTTTTGTAACAAATTTTTTTTATTGAGATACATATTCTATCCACTTTCACCTTCATACATCACCAAACCATACAAATCTCAAAACACAAAAATGTCTTGTCCCGAGTCCTTTCAGATATTGCTTAAATCAAAACAACAAATCACTTTTAGGGTGTCTCTATATTTAGAATCAATCATCCTAAGAGGCATTTCTACACAGGTTAAAACTAGTTTATGAGTGCATCCTCTCATTTCTAGGTAGCTTGGTTTGTAACACATCTCAAACCTTGCTATACCTCATCACATCAAAATTGTTGAAAAACACAAGAGAAATACACAAAGAACTTTGTTGACATTCAAATTTCAGTGATAGAGATCTATCTTCCATCAAACATTTTCTTCCATCAAAAACTTCATCACCACCTCATAATCACTTTCACATTTAAAAATCACAAATCCATTCCTCTCTCAAAAAACAAAGAGGTTCTTGTCCTTAGCATTTTTATATATTGCTTAAATCACACCAACAAATCACTTTTAGAGTGTCTCTACATCTAGGATTAATCATCCTAAGAGGCATTTCTACACAGGTTAAAACTAGTTTATGAGTACATCCTCTCATCACTAGGTAGCCTGGTTTGTAACACATCTCAAACCTTTCTATACCTCATCACATCAAATATGTTTAAAAACATAAGAGAGATTCACAAAGAACTTTGTTAACATCCAATCTTCAGTGTTAGAGATCCATCTTCGAACAAACATTTCACAAGACTTTTCTTTCATCAAACATTTCATGAGCACCTCATAATCGCTTTCACAAAACATCAAACTTTCAAGAACATGGCTCAAGCAACATCAATGAGAAACCGACAACTAGAAATAGAAGAGGAGGAAGAAAAACTCAATGATTTTCATGAGGCCATTGGACGAGGCACAAATGATAAAGAACCCAACACTCCAACTCCTGAAGATATGGAAAGAGAACAACATAATCCCAAATTCAATACTCTTTGATGAAATCCTTAGAAACAATGCAAATGCTCATTTTATGAGACTTTCTCAAGAGGGTGCCAAACTACCCTCCAATTTTGATACCACACATATACAGAAAACATCTCAGCAACATAGTCGTCATGATGATAGAAGAGGTAGAGATTACTTCTGCTATGACCTTAATCATCAAGGGAATCCTCCACCTCCCCCTCCTTCAGAAATAGACATGTTGAGACAACAACTAGAAAATCTCGCTCAACAATTGGATAGTGGTGTGAAGGCTACTTGGTTTTCACTTAACAATATATGTCCCTATCCTTTTGATAGGAAAATGCTTATGCCACCTTTTTCATGAGGGTTAGAAACACCAAAATTCTGAAAAGTATAGGGGCAAAGGAGACCCTAGAGATCATGTGCGGGAATTTCACACCGTTTTTTCAGAGGTGGCCTATGAGGGCACATATCTAATGTGCCCTTTTCCTCAAAGTTTGGGAGGCACAACCACACAATGTTTTTCATGATTACCAGGTGGCATTAGAACATTTGAGGAACTAGTCCGAAAATCCATCGCTCATTATGTAGACAACATAGAATGAGATGTTACCATAGAAGATTTGTGCAACACCAAACCAAAACCAAGGGAGTTGTTCTCAACTTTCTTGCAACGGTGCAGGAAACTACCTAGCAAATGTTCTCTTCATCTACCTGAGCAATAACTAGTGGAAATATTTATTTCCAACTTGAATGATGAGATGGAATTCCATTTAGACATGTGTAGCGTCGTAAATTGTACGCACTCACTAGGGTGGTACAATTTCACACCTAGTTTAGCACCCGCCTTAGTGCATTTTGCATTCTGCATTGCATTTCTCCTTAAGCACTTAATTAATCAAATTAATTAGGTCTAAGGTCCTATTTCATCATTCTCTATATCACAAAGTTGGGCCCTTTCACTAAAGCGCGCCCTTCGCATTTCATTCCTCCAATACATCACTTAATCAAAAACCCTAATTAAGTCCTATTTCGAACTTGGGGGCTTGGTTTCAGGGTCTAAACATCTCGAAATCACCTGTAACTTCGGGATTCTCTCTAAAATCATCATATCCGACGGCCCTGAAAATTTGGTGAAAAGTTGTCGGGACCATGGCGCCTGTGCACATGGTCCCGGACATTTTTCCCGAAATTTTGGGAGCACGATCCAATCATGAAATAAAGCTTAACCCCAAGAAATTGGTGGGATATTCAATCTCTAGGTCGGCCAAAATACGAATTTACGACCTAGGGTTTCATACATAAGAGCTCTCTTTCTTCATTTGAAAGGATCCGATTTTTGGTTTCCAGGAACTTCATATGCAGCGAAAGAGCAGATCTTTGAGGACTTCAACAAAATTCAACATCGTTCTATCAAGAATCTATCAAATTCATTCATCCACTTAGGGCTTGGAAGACATTGAAGAACAATAGGAGATTACCGACTGAAGATTGGCTTGTACTCCTCCCTTGAGGGTTGGGTATGATTTCGTATTGTTTTCATGTCTTTGCATAAGCTTTGATACATCATTTATTCATGCTTTAGATCACATTGCATCTTGATTTAGAGAATTTACATTATCATTTACAAGCAATTAGGGTTTACTTTCTAGGTTGCTCTAGTTTGCTTTCTTGCATTTTGGACCTTGCACACACACTAGGTCTGCACACACAATACATTTTACAAAACAACTTGGCTATTCGTGGAGGTGGAAATCACCGAAGTGGGGGTTTGACTAAGGCAAAACCCTATATAGCCGCCCTTCCCCCTTTTTCAGATATTATTGCAGGTTTCGAGATTCGGACGACGCGGCGGGATACAGATCCGGAGAGAGAAAGTTGAGACAGTACCCTGTGTGAAGTTACAGATCAGAAGACTGGGACAGGGGCGCTGGGCGCCCTGGTCCTGCCAGGATAGGGGCACTGGGCGCCCTAGTCCCTGGGACAGAGGCGCTGGGCGCCCTGGTCCTCCGGACAGACAGCTTTTCGACAGTTTCCAGACAGTGTTTCAGGGTGCAGAACAGTGGTTTCCGGTGCAGTTTTCAGGACAGTGGCGCCCGCGCCCCCATCCCGAACATTTTCAGTCCGATTTTGACTCTGGGTACATCTCTGCATTCTCATTTCATACTTATATTTACAGCTGTTCATTGTTTAATCTCAATTCTGTAATCTTGTTATTAGTTCATACTTGCATTTTGGGATTAGGGTTTGAACTTGCATTACTTGATCTTACAATTTCAACAAGGGAATAGAAATCCTAATAGATATCCCATGGCTCTCTCTTTCACCAAAAGAAGTAGCCAATTGAGCGATATCTCTAGGCTCTTTCGTATTCCACAATGTGTGTCAAAAGGTAGGATTAGGGCACGATTAACCTAGTCTCGCTTTTTCCCCTACACATTTTGGTGAACCCGACATGAATCTATCATTGCTTCCTCTTGCATTGCATTTGTTAGATCTAGATCTAGATTTAGTGTGTTTTCATTTCATTCCATTAAAAGAGAAAAAAAAGAAAAAAAAAAAGAGTGTGTTTCTTCGCATTGTGTGTTTAAATTTTATGCAATCTTTTCATAATGTCAGATTTTTATTTGCAAAATGTTCATGCTTTTGATGATTATTATGAGTATAGCCAAGATGAATTAGATGAAGCTTTAGATGAGTTTTTAAACCCTAAGGATGCCAAACCTTCATTTTACCAAAAACTCATAAACCTTGTTACTATGCCATTTAGGTGTGATGAGAAAGATAAGTCGAATGATTCCTCTCAAGGATACATTCCTATCCACTCTTCCCCTGAATCTAGTAACATGGTTGTTTTCAATAATCCCCTCTATGAGGAGATGTCTCCTTTTGAATCAAAAGACAAACCCTTTAACCGATATGATCATGCTTTGTTGGATGATGCTCTTGATGACTTTGTGGCTTTGTCGAAACCTATAAACAAAAACAAGACCTCTAAATTGGTTAACATGATAAATTTGAATGAATATAACAAGCCTCTCTTTGAAGTCCAAGGTGCTTATCCTTCTCCCACCTTTCAAATTCCTAAAACTCCTCTCCTTACTGTCCAAGGAAGGTATGATCATGATTCCTTTTGTACTCCGAATAAACCAATCATCACTGTACAAGGAAGAAAATCTATAAGTCCTTACAATTATGCTAAGCAAATAACTAGAGAGAGTTATCATGCGGTTGCCCATACTTATCATACTAGAAATAATAGGCAACCTAATCCTCCTCCTGTTATTCCAGTTTCCCTTCCTAATCCTCAACCAATTCTTCCTCAAGCTCCCCGTATTTCGCAAGTTATGGGTAAGGAATATGATCTCATAGAATAGCTTAAAACTACCCCTGCCAACATATCCCTTTGGGATTTGATTCAAACTTCTTCTGCTCATCATGGAATGTTACAAGATGCCTTGAAAGATTTGAATGTTCCTCCACCGAATACATCTAGTAATATAGCATCTTTTGTTAACTCTGTGATGAATCCTAAACCTCAAATTGTGTTTACGCAAGATGAGTTGCCTACTAGTGAAGTCCAACAACAATATGATCCCTTGATGATTGTGGTTGTCATGAAAGACACTGCTATAAGATGAACACTAGTAGATAATGGCTCTGGCCTTAATGTGTGTAGCATCAATCTATTGCATAAGATGAATGTGGATACATCTCTTATGGAGCCTGACTCTCGTTCCATTCGTGGCTTTGACAATGTGGCTAAGACTTCATTGGGTATCATCACCTTACCTCTCATAGTGGGACCCGTTACTTTGCCTACTCCTATCCATGTTATGCCGGGAAATTTAACATACAACTTGTTATTAGGGAGGCCATGGATTCATAGCATGCAAGCTGTCCCCTCTACATTGCATAGACAAGTTAAATTCATTTATAACAATAAGACATATACTTTGATAGGAGATACTAATTTTCAAGCTTGTCTACAAACATCTAATTCTAAAGGAGATTCTTCTAAGCCATCCTCGTCTAGTGATGACTCTTTAAACAAGAAACCTATCGATGAGTTTTCGCTTTCCGATGATCAAAATCCTTTGGATGAATCTGGAACTTCTGAAGAAGATCCTTCTCGGCTTGAAACTACACATAAAAAGGATTTTGATCCTAAGAAGGTTCTCGCAGAAGATGATTGAGGATCTCTTGATTTTAACCCTACCTTTGTGGGTGAATATAAGATTCCTTCTAGAGAACTTAAAGTTGAAAAGAAGGAAGAAGCTGAAAATCACAAAGTTGAAAAGAAAGAAGAAACTAAAAATCAATCAACCCTGCCTGAAGCTATGAGTAATAACTTTGTGGCCGCTTCTCAAACTTCTTCTCCTCACATCTATAATTATGAAGAGTTTGATTCTTTGTCTTATGAAAAACCACCTTCTCTTCCTGAAATGGCTGATTGTTATGGTCGTGGTTTTCGCATTTTTGCTAAGCATGGGTATCATGGAAAAGGTTGCGGTGCTAATGAACAAGGGATTAGAGTTCCTCTAGAGACTAATTTTCAACATTATGCCTTTGGACTTGGCTATAATCCCTGCAGACGTACTAAAGCCTCTAAAAGACCATGCATTAGTGTTAATGCTATCTCTACATCTTTATCAATACAACACCCTGAGTATATTGATGAGGATTCTTCGGGTGATTGTGCTCTAGATATCTTCCCTACCGACGATGCTTTAGCTGAGTTCTTGGGAGCCTATGACACTCTTCCTCGTTATCATCACAATAGGGGACTCCCTTATTGTTTGAACACTGAAGCCTATTTCGGAAAAGAGATTGATAACGATAAGATTGTGAAAGAATTCCCTCAGTTAAAGGATACTCCTCAACAAAGTAATCTCCTCATAAGTGATACCCTTGATGTTAAGATGGATCCTTGCAACAAAGAAAAAGTCATTAAAATTGGAAAATGTTTGGATGAAGAGGAACAGAAACAATATGAAGAACTATTGCATGAATTCCCTGAAATCTTTGCTTGGACATATTCTGACATGCCTGGTATAGATCCTAAGATTGTTACACATAATATTGTCTTAGTTCCTGATGCTAAGCCCATGAAACAAAAGATTCAAAAAATGAATCCTAAGGTGGCTCTGCTTGTTAAGGCTGAGATTGAAAAATTATTGGAGGCTGGATTTATCCGCCCTATTGACTATTCCCCGTGGATTTCAAATATTGTCGCTGTGGCTAAACCAGACAACAAAATAAGAATGTGTACTGATTTTCGGGATTTAAATAAGGCTTCTTTAAAAGATGATTTCCCTCTTCCAAACATTGACATGATAGTTGATTCTACGGTAGGACATGCCCTCTTATCCTTCATGGATGGTTTTTCAGGCTACAATCAAATTTTCATTAACCCTCAAGATCAATTCAAAACCGCTTTCACCACTCCTTGGGGTACGTTTTGTTGGATAATGATGCCTTTTGGACTTAAAAATGCCGGTGCAACTTATCAACGAGCGATGAACCTTATCTTTCATGATTATATGCATAAGATTTTAGAGGATTATGTTGATGATATTTTAGCTAAATCCTTTCTTCGCATGGATCATGTTACAATCCTTCGTCAAATCTTTGAAAGAATTCGTAAATATCACATGCGCTTGAATCCCCGAAAATGTGTTTTTGGTGTGGATAGTGGAAAACTATTAGGGTTCATAGTTTCGCATCGTGGGATTGAGGTGGACACTAAGAAAATAGATGCTATTGTTAACATGCCACCTCCTCGAAATGTCTCTCAACTTAAAAGCTTACAAGGAAAGATTCAAGCTATTCGTAGGTTCGTGTCTCAGCTTGCGGATCGTACCTTTCCTTTTACTCAACTTCTTAAAAAGGATATCACTTTTCAATGGAATGAGGATTGTCAACAAGCATTTGAAGATTTAAAAGTGTATTTGGCTAGTCCTCCTATTCTTCAACCTGCCGAACCTTCTAAACCCTTTATCCTGTATACAGCTACTTCTTCTCATGCTCTCGTAGCATTGTTAGCACAACATGATAAAGATGGTAAGGAATGTCCGGTTTATTACATAAGTCGTACCTTACTCGATTATGAGACCCGATATTCTGTGATAGAAAGACAATGTTTGGCCGTGGTGTTTGCGACTCAGAAATTGAGACATTATCTTTTAAATTCAGAAGTCCACATCATGGTTATGTTTGATCCTTTGAAGCATCTTTTCTCTAAAACTGATTTATCAGGACGTCTCACTAAGTGGGTTATGATGTTAACTGAATTTGACCTTAAATTTGTTTCACAAAGAGCAATTAAAGGACAAGCGTTGACCGATCACTTAGTTGAGGCCCCTTCACCTTTTTCATTCCCTAACCCTGAATCCTTTCCTGATGACTTCATTCTTTCTATAGAGAAAGATGAAACTTGGGAGTTATACTTTGATGGCTCTAAGTGTCGTACGGGATCGGGGGCAGGTGTTGTTCTGGTTTCTCCTACAAAGAAACCTATTCCCTTATCATATCGTCTAAATTTCCTGTGTACTAATAACATTGCTGAGTATGAGGCTCTTATAGCGGGAATAAAAGCAGCCTTGGCTCTGAATATAAAACACATACATATCTATGGAGATTCGCAATTGATTATAAGACAAGTAACAGGAATATATCAAGCAAAACAAGACAAATTATCGCAATATAAAGACCTTGCTATCTCTTTATTACAAAATTTTGATTCTTATACCATGGAACCCATTCCTCAAAAAGATAATCGACATGCGGATGCAATGGCATGTGTGGCTTCTTTAGTATCTTTAGAGGACCCTATGGTCAATCTTAATTTCGTTATTCACAATCTTATTTCTCCAGCTATTGAAGATGATTCTACCTTGGTAACATGTTGTGACTTTGTAGACTCAGATGAATGGTTCTCGCAAATTGTAAGATATTTGACCGATGGTACCTTTCCTGATTCTGCTAATAGGAACACTAGGGCTAGGATCCGCAAGCTGTCTGCTAGATATATCATCCTTTCTAATGTCCTTTATCGAAGGGGTTACGATGGTCTTCTCCTTCGTTGTCTCAACAAGTCAGAAATCCCCGTTGCTCTAGAAGAGGCACATTCGGGTGCCTGCGGGGGGCATTTTGGGGGCAAATCCTTGGTTCATAGATTGCTTCATATGGGATAATATTGGCAAACTATGCAGAAGGATTCCTTTTCATTTGTTAAGAAATGTCATCAATGTCAACAACACAATAACCTGATTCATGCTCCTGCCCAAGAACTCCGCTCTCAAGTAGCTTCTTGGCCCTTCTCCGCATGGGGTTTGGATCTTATTGGAAAAATATCTCCTCCTTCATCTCAAGGAAACACCTTCATTATAACCGCAACAGATTACTTTACGAAGTGGGTAGAGGCTATTCCCCTTCGCTCTACTATTGCTGAAGTGATTTGTCAATTTCTTCTAGAAAACATTATTTCTCGATTTGGGATACCTTCCACTATTATCTCAGATAATGGAACTTCATTTAAGAACAAGGATGTGAAGAAATTCCTCGAGAAGTATCATATCAAACATCAATTTTCTACACCGTATTATCCTCAGTCAAATGGTCAAGCTGAATCATCCAATAAGATAATCGAACAAATTCTTCGTAAAACCGTGAATAAGCATGGTAAGGATTGGAGTAACCAGCTAATCTATGCTCTTTGGGCCTACCGAATGAGTGTACAAATTGCTACGGGAACTACTCCTTATAATCTTGTTTATGGTGCTGACGCTATTATGCCCTTAGAGTTAGAAATTCCATCACTTAGGGTTTCTCTTAAAGGTATAGTAGATGATGACTCTTATAGAGAACAACGACTTCAATAGCTTGAGATGCTTGATGAACAGCGTATAAACGCTCTTGAGCATATTCAAGCATATCACAAAATTCTACAGCGAAGCTATAATGATAAGGTTATTCAACGTTCCTTCTCAGTGGGTGACTTAGTCCTTTATGAGAATCAGCGCAATGTGAATGCCTTGCCGGCCGAAAAGGGAAAATTTAGTCCTAATTGGCTTGGACCATATATCGTTATTGAGGATTATGGATCAGGTGCTTACAAAATAGTGGATGTAGACGGTACGCCTCTTAAAGAACCTATCAATGCTATGCACTTGCGTAGATATTATGCTTAATTCTTCATTTCTTATCTATCTTCTTTTCAATTCTTCAACATTGGATAATATGTTAGTATTTCTTAATTTAAAGCAAAATAGAATTAAATGTTATAATGTTTAATCTATATTGCTTCGTTCCTGACAAGCGTGTCTTTTTACTTTATAGTTTGTCTTGAATTCATTTATGTAAATTGTAAAAGGTTTACATTCCCATTATGCTAGCATATTATACAATGTCTTTATGTGTTAAGTAGAATCGTATCATGTTGTGTTTAAGTTCAAAATTAAATCACATTAGTTATATGATCCTTAGACTTAATGCATATTTCTTCCTTATCATCAATGTCGTACTTGATTAAATATTTTAATTAAGTCACACATGTATAAATTTAATCATGGAGCATTGAGAAATCAATCACATGGCAATTAAATTCAGAATATACATGTACATTTACCAAATGTATTAGATTTAATTGAAACAAAATATACATTGTTTTAGGCATTAAAGATAACACATTTGAGACAAAAGAGAAGCATGTATATATACATATATATGTGTGAATCGTATACAAACATAGGTCACTGTATATCCAAAATGTGACCTCTCTCCTACATCATACAATCATCTCCTATCCCTAGGGCTAGTGGCTGGAGAGTGTCGACTAGATGCTCCCTCCTGATCTGGCCGTAAAGGTGGACCCATGGGTGTATAGCGTGATACAGATCGTGAGTGACTCTGAGAGGAACTCCTACGATCCCTATCCATAAGGATCGCACGATAGGTGGTAGCCTCGGTTTGAGCCACTGTTAGATCTCGCCGCGCCTGCTGGAGGTCCTTTGATAGGACTCTCTCTCTCTGCCGCGCCTGCTGGAGGTCCTCGGATAGGACTCTCTCTCTCTGCCGCGCCTGCTGGAGGTCCTTTGATAGGACTCTCTCTCTGCCACGCCTACTGGAGGTCCTCGGATAGGACTCTCTCTCTCTGCCGCGCCTGCTGGAGGTCCTCTGATAGGACTCTCTCTCTCTCCCTCCATATATCTACCTGTACTCGGAATGGGAAAAACAAATCCTCATGCCGACCCGCATTCCCCTGGGGCCTATAGGCAATCTGTGAGGAACTGGGGATCTGTGCTATCATGGAGATGTCTGTCATTGCCTGCTGAATCAAGGAACGCCATTCCTGCACATTAGCTGTGGCAGTAGAACAGATTTTTGTTAATACCATTCTATATCATCAAAACATTAATCAATCAACATAAACCTACTATACTTGGATCTCCCTCGCGCCAGTAGGGATCATGATATGGTAGCATCTGTGACTGGGAACCGCTAGGTTCCCCTCGCTCGCATACTCTATACATGATGGGTGTAGGCTGGACGGTACTGGTGATAGGTCTCCGTATCGCCTCCTGTTCTCCCTGTTGGGGAATAAGAGGTGGATCCAGGGCTATGGTATCATCTCCTGAATGGTGGGGAGCTGCATCCGACTCCTCCTCATCATCTCTATCATCCTCCTTGTCATCCTCCTCGTCATCCTCATCCTCATCCGCATCATCACCTGCATCCTCCTCGTCCTCCTCTCTATCTGCATCCTCCTCCTCCTCCTCCTCATCACTGGGTTGATCGCCTGAAGGTGGATCTGGATCTCCCGCCTCCTCATGATCGTCTCCCTCCTTTGGCTCCTCTGACCTGGATCCCTCATCCTCGTCTTGGTCTCCATGTCTCCACAGGCCTGGATAGCCTGTCGGATGATCTGGTGGAAAGATAGGACCCGGATATGATCTCATGAACCATGAAACATATCTGCGCTGTGCTCCGGGCTCTGCAGAATAGTCAGTGACTACGTCCTAATCAGATCCCTCTAAGTCTGTCATCTCAATGTCATCTACCGTCGGTCTCGCTACTGCTCCAGGTCTGGGAAGGACCCGTGAGTGTTGAGTGTAGATGGGCACATCGGCTGGAACACACTGCTCTAGTCTGAACTGTCTCTGTACTCGGTCAAAGTAGAAAGGGACTATGATGTGTGCATATCATCCCCGCAGTAGACGGTTCCTCTATAGATAGGCTAACTGTCTCTCCATACCATCCCATCTATGCATCAGTAGGTAGGGTCTCCACACTATTACCTCGGATGTCAGTCTATCAACAATCACTCTCCAATACAACAAATCTCCAAATCTCCACTCGCGGGTAAGTGGATAAGCGAACACCCTAGGTCGCTCGCTCGCTGTACTCAGTGGAAAGCCGACGGGCCTGGTGCATGTGAAGTGCTCTAAAATCCACACCTGCAGAAGTGTGCATGTCATCAAACTGCAACCCTGTCCGAATACATACTCCTCAAGGTCGTGATAAAGATGTGCAAGCATACTCCGACCCCATGCATAAACTCTCCTGTGTCTCTCCATCGCTTTGATACACCATGTGAGGCCCACATGCATGTGTGTCCCTCGCCCATTAGGGTAGACGGCTAGTGCTATGATGGCTATCATAAGGCATCTCAGAAGTGGTACCTCCCCTGTAGGATGTAAGAGCCAGCTGACCATGATGCGACCTCTAGTCTCACTCGACATGACTCTCCCTATGCAATACATCTGCTCTCTCTGATGATCCTCCGCTGACCGATCGGTCGCATATGTAACTGTCGCTCCTCTAATAGGAAGACGAAGTATACGGTACACATCCTCGAGTGTGACCATCAGCTCTCCTACTGGAAGGTGAAAGGTACATGTGTCAGGATCCCATCGCTCCATCAGTGCCATCAGCATCGCAGGATGAAATCGAATGGCCGACATCAGAATCACGTACCACAATCTCACTATTGATAGTGTGTCTCTCTCTGACTGAGTCAGCCATGGAATCTGATCTCGCAAAGTGCGAAGAATATGTCCCACTGTATGCTCTCTCATGTACGGGAGACCCTGCAACACGAAAATATGACCGTAATCAGTCCTCAATCATCGAAATCGCAAATGCAAAACGTCGCACATTGTATGCTAGCCTTGTAACCCCTCGCCAGGCCCTGATTGGGGACCATGGCGTCCTGATGGGGACCATGGCGCCCTACAGGGACCATGGCACCCCTGTCAGGGACCATGGCGCCCTGGGGAGACCATGGCGCCCTAGGTGGGCCCTGGTCGACATTCAAGGTCTGCATATGATCATGGAAAAGTCAAACATGCGAAAAATCAACAGTCAAACGTTCAGTCAACTCACCTCGTCCAGTGGCTCGTCGTCGATCACAGCCTGGCGCAGGATCTCGATCCTCGTGGGATGCTCCGGTCGTCGTGAAGGCATGGTGATGGCTAGGTGGGCTGCACTGCACTGAATAGTATCCTGAAATCAACAAAGTGACAAATACAAGTGTCACTTTCGAAGTATATACTCTCGTTTGTTTTCTCTTACTTCTTGACACCCTAATTTTTCTCCTATCATTCATTTTATCATAACTTGAGTTTGGGAGATGCGATTTTCGAACCGTTTGTTGCGTTGGAATCGTATTTTCCTTCTCCTACTCTCTGGATGTTCCAAAAAGTTCTCTGATGAAGCCTATTTAGCGAACACCCCTCATCAATACTATCTTACACAATTTGTTGCAAGTAAACATGCTACCCTGTTTCACCTCCCTAAATAAGCAAGTTGAAAAAGGGGGGGGCAATAGCTACTCACAAATTTCATCACTTTCCCTAGTAAGCATTAGGTGATTTTGTGATCTAACGTTTGTTTTGTAGGGTGCGGTTCCTAACTGTGTACTGCAGATACCGCTGGGGGCTTCGTCGGATAACTTATGGATATATCCTTTTTCAAATGATGTTTACTTTCCTGTACTTTAGCTTGCATATGCACGTAGTACTCATATGACCGCTAAAGTGGGGGCTAAATGTAGCGTCGTAAATTGTACGCACTCGCTAGGGTGGTACAATTTCACACCTAGTTTAGCACCCACCTTAGTGCATTTTGCATTCTGCATTGCATTTCTCCTTAAGCACTTAATTAATCAAATTAATTAGGTCTAAGGTCCTATTTCATCATTCTCTATATCACAAAGTTGGGCCCTTTCACTAAAGCGCGCCCTTCGCATTTCATTCCTCCAATACATCACTTAATCAAAAACCCTAATTAAGTCCTATTTCAAACTTGGGGGCTTGGTTTCGGGGTCTAAACATCTCGAAATCACCTATAACTTCGGGATTCTCTCTAAAATCATCATATCTGATGGCCCTGAAAATTTGGTGAAAAGTTGTCGGGACCATGGCGCCCGTGCACATGGTCCCGGACATTTTTCCCGAAATTTTGGGAGCACGATCCAATCATGAAATAAAGCTTAACCCCAAGAAATTGGCGGGATATTCAATCTCTAGGTCGGCCAAAATACGAATTTACGACCTAGGGTTTCATACATAAGAGCTCTCTTTCTTCATTTGAAAGGATCCGATTTTTGGTTTCCAGGAACTTCATATGCAGCGAAAGAGCAGATCTTTGAGGACTTCAACAACATTCAACATCGTTCTATCAAGCATCTATCAAATTCATTCATCCACTTAGGGCTTGGAAGACATTGAAGAACAATAGGAGATTACCGACTGAAGATCGGCTTGTACTCCTCCCTTGAGGGTTGGGTATGATTTCGTATTGTTTTCATGTCTTTGCATAAGCTTTGATACATCATTTATTCATGCTTTAGATCACATTGCATCTTGATTTAGAGCATTTACATTATCATTTACAAGCAATTAGGGTTTACTTTCTAGGTTGCTCTAGTTTGCTTTCTTGCATTTTGGACCTTGCACACACACTAGGTCTGCACACACAATACATTTTACAAAACAACTTGGCTATTCGTGGAGGTGGAAATCACTGAAGCGGGGGTTTGACTAAGGCAAAACCCTATATAGCCGCCCTTCCCCCTTTTTCAGATATTATTGCAGGTTTCGGGATTCGGACGACGCCGCGGGATACAGATCCGGAGAGAGAAAGTTGAGACAGTACCCTGTGTGAAGTTACAGATCAGAAGACTAGGACAGGGGCGCTGGGCGCCCTGGTTCTACCAGGACAGGGGTGCTGGGCGCCCTGGTCCCTGGGACAGAGGCGTTGGGCGCCCTGGTCCTCCGGACAGACAGCTTTCCGACAGTTTCCAGACAGTGTTTCAGGGTGCAGAACAGTGGTTTCTGGTGCAGTTTTCAGGACAGTGGCGCCCGCACCCCCGTCCCGAACATTTTCAGTCTGATTTTGACTTCGGGTACATCTCTGCATGCTCATTTCATACTTATATTTACAGCTGTTCATTGTTTAATCTCAATTCTGTAATCTTGTTATTAGTTCATACTTGCATTTTGGGATTAGGGTTTGAACTTGCATTACTTGATCTTACAATTTCAACAAGGGAATAGAAATCCTAATAGATATCCCGTGGCTCTCTCTTTCACCAAAAGAAGTAGCCAATTGAGCGATATCTCTAGGCTCTTTCGTATTTCGCAATGTGTGTCAAAAGGTAGGATTAGGGCACGATTAACCTAGTCTCGCTTTTTCCCCTACACAACATGAAGGGTAAAGAATCCTTTGAAGAGATGATCACTCAAGGACTAAAATGTGAAAGATCCCTCATAAAAAAGGGACTTATCAAAATTTACAATGAACCCAAAGATGGTCCTCATCCACGTTATAATAGTGAGAAACCAAATTTATGGAACAAGAAAATTTTTTTTGTCAACAACGGGATTGTGGATGCACGAACAATAAAAATTGCACAACCTATGGTCAGGTTTGCAGGACAAAATCCCCCTCCTCAAAACAACACCATCACTAATCCACAAAATCAAGGTCACAATATGCCACAAAAGGAACCAAAACAAAGGCAACAAAACTACAAGCCAAAATGCACATACACACCCTTAGGGGAACCCATCGAAAAAACATTACGTCAATTGGTCTCTTCCAATCTTGTGACTTTACTAAAAACATCCAACTATGAGCCTCAAGTCAAGCCTCCATGGTGGCGCGATAATGAACATTGTGAATTTCACCAAGGAAGAGGGCATAAAACAAGCAATTATCATCGATTGAAGCATCTTGTTCAAGATCTTATTGATAGAGGATAAATTGAAATAGGAAAAGACCCTAAAACTTCCAATAATGATCATTTAATGTTTAAAAATCCACTTCCATCACATGATCAAAGGGGTCCTTCCACCTCAGGGAGAAACATAGATACTACAACTAATTATACACAAGCTGCATATAATTATACTTTGAATCACCTTTATGATGTTGATAAACAAGTTGAAACTCTTACCATCAAAGATCCAAATCCTACATGCAACGTTGTTACGCATTGTAGCAAGATTATAATTTCAGCGGCACCACAAAGAATGACACCCCTACCCAAAAAGTATAATCTTGTAGAATAATTGGATAAGACCCCAACCCTTATATCCATATTAGAAATTTTGCGCTTATCACCCTCACATAAAACAATTTTGGACCAATCTCTCCAAGAAGCATTCGTCCCTGCCAGCCTCAACACGGATCAATTTCAAGCCATGGTTAGTAATCTGAAGTCATCACCATGCCTCACTTTTTCTGAAAGTGACAATGCTTCCTTCCAACAACCACATAATGCATCCCTGCATACTGAAGGATTTTTAAACCAACATAAAATCAAGCAAGTCTTGATTGAAAATGGAGCAGGCTTAAACATATGCACCTTGAAGTTGGTAACATCACTGGGTTATGCAGTAGAATGAGTGGATGCCAGCAAAAAGATAACCATTAAAGCCTATGATGATGCAAAGTGTTCTTCTAGAGGAGCTATTGTATTACCTATCAGAGTGGGGCTAGTGGTGAAGTATATAGTCTGCCAAGTTCTAGACCTTCCTTTTCCATATAATCTCTTGTTAGGAAGACCTTGGATACATGCCATGCAAGCAGTCCCATCCACCTATCACCAAAGTATCAAGTTTCCACATAACGGTGTAGAAATCACAATCCTTGGTGATGCAAATCTATTTGCATATTGTAATAAAATTAACCATCAGCTAGAGATCATCGTACCTAACAATAGAGAAGCTATCCCTTCCTCATCATATGTTAATCTAGCCTCACTTTCCAACTCAATAACCCCTACACCAAAGCAGGAGAAGTTGAAAATGAAAATGGCTGAGGAAGGTCACAAGGAATATAGTCTTAGCCAACTCTTTTGTGTTGGGAAATTACTCACATCCCCTAGAACTCATGGAAAACCCCAAAAGTTTCTTCAAACACCACTAGCCAAAAGAACTTACACTTTGGTGCAATTCATCCTTGGTAAAAGTCAGGAGGAGGAAACCATGGATGAGGACCTGGCAGAATGGATCTACAAAGACCCTATCAACACAGAAATCCTAAAGGCTAAGCTTTCCACTGACAAATATGGCAAAAGCCTCACTATCATGCAAAGAATGGGCTATGATGGGCATAGTGCTTTGGGACATTGCAAACAAGGGAGATACAAGCCCTTACAACCTGAGTTGAAACCCAAAGATAAAACTAGAGTAGGTTTTCAAACGAAATATCTTCCTAAGCTTTGATTCAAAGGGAAACCCAACAAACCCATATATCATCCAGTTACTCCATAGAGTCCATCCTTGATTATATTTGTGGCACCAACAACACCAACTGCACCAACAAAACTGATAATCCCATCAGTAGTGTCAGTAGCACCAACTGCACCAACAACACCAATAACCCTATCAGTAGCATCAATAGTACCAATAACCCTGTCAGCAACATCAACAACATCGATAACCTGATTAGCAGCACCAGCAATCCCATCTCCAAAAGTGCACAAACCCATGACCAATACACTCTTCAATTCAAAAGACATCCTAGCCTTGTACAATAATCAGATGTTAAAGAGTGATTCAGAGAAAAACTTGCATGAGTGGGAATGGGATTCAGTGAATCTAAATACTTCAAATGAGGAAGACACATCACCTCCACCACCTCGTAAAGATATCCCATTTTACAAAGAAGCATGGACTAAAACCTTTTGGGTTCCTAAGAAAGAAGCAACTTCCATAGGCCCTATGTCAAATCCTACACCAGAATCTGACAAGGAGAGTACCATTGATGAACTTCACTCATCTATATTAACCCTCACTAACACCTCCTTTGAACTCAACTTAATTGATGAGGTAATGCCTATCATTCACCCCGAACTTATCGACTGGAACCAGCCAAATCCCCCATGTCTTGATCATTTCCAAAATGATTAGGTGCTCATAGACTTTTTAGAAGTACAGAATAACATACCAAGCGAGGATCATAAAGTTGGGTTTGCCATCAAACTTAACAGCGCAACATACTTTGGGGCAGATGCCAAACCTTTCAGTTGCAAAAATATCACAATAAAACATGGATCTTCTAGCGAAAACCACATTGTGGCATTGTTTGATCCCAAAAAAGTAAAAATAAAGAGTGTATCCAAAGGTGAAAACCTCTTTGAGGTGCCTGAGGATGAAAGGTTTGACATCCTCCCCTTTAGTACAAATTAGGAGAGATCAGCCATCCTAATCAAAGAAACAAAAGAATTCAATGTGGGGACCCCTAAGACTCCTCACCAAATACATTTGGCATCTCTATTAACTCCAGAGGAATAACCAAAATTTGTGGAATTCTTCCAGAAGCATAAGATCAACTTCGCATGGTCTTATGCAGACATGCCTGGCTTAGATCCAGATTTGGTCAGGAATCACCTAACTGTAGCAGGAGGAGCTAAACATGTTAAACAAAAGCTCAGAAAGATACACCCACATATTGTCATTCTTGTCAAGGCCGAACTCAAAAATCTCTTGGATGTTGGTTTCATCAAACCAATTGATTATGCAGATTGGATCTCCAATATTGTACTTGTTGGTAAACCTAATGGGGGCATCCTTATCTGTATAGACTTTAGAGATTTGAACAAGGCATGCCCTAAAGATGACTTCCCCTTACCAAACATCGACATGATTTTCGATGTAACACTGGGTCATGCAATGCTTTCTCTTATGGATGGCTTTGTAGGGTACAACCAGATTAAGATTGCTCTAGAGGATCAACATAAAACTGCTTTCACATGCCCATGGGGAACATACTATTGGAATGTGATGTCATTTGGTCTTAAGAATGCAAGGGAAACATATCAAAGATCTATGACTACCATCTTTCATGATATGATGCACACCATAATGTTAGAGTATTCAGGTATTTACTTGATTAATTAAATAATATTTGTTTAATTATTTAAATTCCCTTTATCTCTTTTACACTTAAGCTAAGTTTAGGTGCATAATAATTAATTCTTTTATTAATTATTATGTACAAGCCTAGGTTTTCCTTTTTAGGGTTTCTTAACCTATTAAGGTTGAGTTCTTTCTTTTCATTGTAAGGATTATCACATTACACATTTTTGTGAATATTGAGCTCTCATCTTTTTGAGCATATTTTCTGTGTATTTGTTTTACCTATTATTTGCTTCCTTGCTTCTCCTTGTAACAGGTTTTTCAACTTGCAGAGATCATTTGGGCTCCTATGGTGTTGTGTTTCTTAACTCCAATATGGTATCAGAGCTTCAGATCTATAGCTATTTGTTCTTATTTTGAGAATTTTTGCATTCGAAGCAAATCTTGGGTTTCAAGCAGCTTTTTTGTACTTAGGGATAGGTTTTTTTTTCTGATCACTTTGGGCCTAAATAGACCTCACCATCGTGCTTAGAAGGCCCAAACAACCCTATAGTCATGTAAACTTGACCATTTTTTTCTCTTGAGCCTCTAAGAGTATTTTTCTCTAGTACCGGGTTGTATGGCCCTGGCACGCTGTTCGAGAAAAAAATTCAAAAAAATATTTTTTGCCTTTTTATGGCATGCAAGCCAACTTTTTGATTTTTTGAAAAAAAAAAAGAAAAAAAAAAAAAAAATCAAAAAAATCTTTAAAAAGGCGAAGTTTTTTTTTTACAAAAAAAATCAAAAAAGTTTTTTGGGGGGCAACCCCACAGTACACAAGGTACCGTGGGGCCCCCTACCAACCTATAGGCCCCCATCGCCACTAACAGAGCGGACCCCATTGGCCTTCCCCGGCCCCTGCCTTCCCGACGACCCTGTTTCCTAGCCCTTGCCTATGGCCCCTTCCAATGCCGCTACCGCTGAAGCGCCTTCCCGGCCCCCGCCGCCGCAGTGCCTTCCCTAGCCCCTGCCTGCGGCCCTTCTCCCCGCTGCAGCACCCTGACCCTCGCCACCGCAGCAACCTATCGGTCACCACTTCCCGACCTCCCTATTGTTGGCCACCACAGTGCCCATCTGTACCTCTGAAAACCACTCACTGCCACAGAAAACAACCTCAGCAACCACTGCGCCACCGCCCGGCCACCGCTGCGCCACCCGCTAGCCACCACCACCAAGCTCCTACCACCGGACCCCCACCCTCTTCTCTTTTTAAGGGGGGGTTCATTTTTTGGCCATTTCTTGGGTATACGGAGTTGTTTTTTTGAAAACAAATAGGCGTCGGAAAGCTAGTTCCGAGCCAAACCTCGTGATGTTGGAATTTGTTTCCAATTTTGTTGTTTGACTATGTTTTTATCCAGTCAAATTGGGGTCTCTTTTTTGCACTCCGGGAGCCATAGAATGAGCATCCAAACTCCATTTTTTGAAAACTTTGTATTGTTGGAAATCTTGTATTGTGTACCTTCCAGCCATATGAGTTTTTTTTTCTAGATTATTCTCTAGGAATATTTTATTCATTTTTTTTGCTTTTCAGCACTCTGGTGGATATCTTGGTTATTTCAGGTCCTGGGATCTCTTCTTTGAGTAGGATGTCCCGATTTTGGTTCTTCTTTCTATTTCCAGTCGTCTTATCATTGTAGCATTTCATTTATGCAAATGCACTAAGATAAAGTGCCATCATGCATTGTTCACTTGGGATCTGGCACATCTTGTGCCTTATTGTACATGCACTCCTTATAAAGTGCCATGAGGGGGTTGATGTTTTCCTGTTGTTTTCCATCTGCCTTTGTCCAGTGAGTGTTACTTCCATGACATTCACCTCATGATGTGTGTCAAGTGAGTGTTCCTTCCACGAAACTATGTACTTTCTCAACACCTTTGATGTTCCTAGCTCTTCATCATGCAGTTCTTGTCGGTTGTTTTTTTCAGTGTACCTGTCCCTCTCCCTTTTCAGCATTATGGGGAGGTTTGTCCTATTGGTTCTAATTCTTCCATGGTTCGATTGATCAGCTCTTCAGGCTTTAGTTTCACATGCCATCTATATCTTTGAGTTCAGTTGTTTGCCTTGTTTGCCATCTGATTCGAGTAGTGTCATTTGAGGGAACTCATACAGATTACAGTCTTCTCTACCTGGTCATGTTCTATTTCAGTGGAGGTTCTTTAGATCAGTAGTTTTTTCTTTGATAGTGTTTGCATTTATTTCATGATTCAGTGGTGCTCTTTTACATCTCTTTTTGGAGTAGAGTTTTTTCCCACATGGTTTTCTCTATTTCTCCGGTTCATAGAGATTTGGTTGTATTTGGGTACCTGATCAAGCCTTGTTGTCGGGACCCATCTTTCATGCTTTCAATAGTTGTTCTAGGTTTTAGCTTCTCCCTAAGTCTATCTTAAGGGGAGATGTTAGAGTATTTGGGTATTTACTTGATTAATTAAACAATATTTGTTTAATTATTTAAGTTCCCTTTATCTCTTTTACACTTAAGCTAAGTTTAGGTGCATAATAATTAATTCTTTTATTAATTATTATGTGCAAGCCTAGGTTTTCCTTTTTAGGGTTTCTTGACCTATTAAAGGTTGAGTTATTTCTTTTCATTGTAAGGATTATCACATTACACATTTTTGTGAATATTGAGCTCTCATCTTTTTGAGCATATTTTCTGTGTATTTGTTTTATCTGTTATTTGCTTCCTTGGTTCTCCTTGTAACAGGTTTTTCAGCTTGCAGAGATCATTTGGGCTCCTGTAGTGTTGTGTTTCTCAACTCCAATACATAATGGAAGATTATGTCGATGATATACTCGCAAAATTAATAACAAGAGGGGGTAATCTTGCAATATTGGGTAAAATCTTTGACAGATTAGAGCAATATCATGTCCATCTCAATCCAAAGAAATGTGTCTTTGTAGTAACCTCCGGGAAGCTCTTAGGATACATTGTCTCAAGCAAAGGCATTGAAGTAGATCTGATGAAAGTCAAAGCAATCATGAACATGCCACCTCCAAATAATATCAGTCAGTTAAGGACACTACAAGGGCCGCTACAATCAATTCAGAGATTCATTGCACAATTGGATCTACTTTCAATGGGATATAAAGTGCCAATAAGCATTCCAAATGCTTAAGGATGACCTAATGCATAAACCATTGTTGATCTCACTGGATCCAAGTAGACCTCTATTGCTATATATTTCAACTACAAATATGGCACTAGGAGTACTGTTGGCACAACACAATGCAGAAGGAAAATAATGTGTTGTATACTATATCTCTCACACACTGGTCGTTTATGAACTCAATTACACACCTATTGAGTGAGCTTGCCTAACTGTTATCTTGGCAGCCACCAAATTGAGGCGCTACATGTTAATGCACAAGGTACAACTCATTGCCAAAATAGATCCACTCAAGTACCTACTCAGCAAGGCAGCATTGATAGGCCACTTGGCTAAATGGGTTATGATCTTGAGTGAATTTGATATAGAGTATGTGGACTACAAGGCTATCAAGAGGCAAGTTATTGCAAATCAGTTGGTTGATGCACCACTAAAAAGCGACCATCCTCTTATCTCCAACTTTCCAAATGAGGAGATCTTCATGATCACCAATACACAACCATGGAAGCTATATTTTAATGGCTCGTACACTAAACATGGCTCAGGGGTAGGTATTCTTTTTATCACACCTGAAGGTGACAGCATCTCAAAGTCATATAGGCTCACTTTCCCATGAATGAATAATATAGTAGAATATGAGGCCTTGATCATAGGAATCAGATTGGTTATACAATGGCATCTAAAAGAGCTACAGGTATATGGAGATTCCCAGCTATTCATCCAACAAGTCATCGATGAGTACCAAACAAAGGATGATAAGCTTATGCCATATAAAAAGATGGTGGATAGTTACAAAGAATCATTTACAATTATCACATTTGAGCAAGTACCCAGAGATCAGAATCAAGTTGCTGACGCAATGATTACAATTGCATCTCTCCTGGATCTTCCACAAAATTCAACATGCTACAAGTTCTTGGTAGAACAACTTTGGATTCCCACATATGATATCCCCAAAACTGAAATGATATGTCACCTCGTCAATTTCAAATGCCCATGGTACAATGAGTTCTTCACTTACCTACATGACCACACACTTCCCCCCAACCAATCCAATAATCAATAAAAAACCTTCATCTGCCAAACCGCTTGATACACCATCATTGCCGACACCCTATACAGGCGAAGTCTTGATGGTACTCTCCTTCAATGTTTGGAACGAGATGAGATAACAAAAGCCTTGGAAGAGGTACATGAAGGAATTTGTGGGACTCACTTAAGTAGTCCTTCACTTGCAAATAAAATCATGCGCGCTGGATACTACTGGCCCTCCATGGAAAAAGACTCCTACTATTTTGCCAGAAAGTGAAAAAGTGCCAAGTTCACAGAGACCTGATACATGCCCTAGCATAGGAATTGCAACCAATCCCAACACCATGGCCCTTTTGTCAATGGGGACTTGATCTTATGGGTAGAATCCATCCATCCTCATCCAACGACCATAAATTTATCATTATTGCCACAGGATACTTCACAAAGTGGATCGAAGTCATTCCACTTACCCAAGTAACCCGCACGCAAATCACCTCATTCATCCTTAATTACATCATCTATCGGTATGGTGTACCCATGTCCATCATCATAGATAACGACCTTCCTTTGAAAAATCAGGATGTTCATGAGCTCTATGAGAAGTTTCACATCCAACACTGTTTTTCCACTCCATATTACCCACAAGGCAATGGTCAGGCCGAAGCATCAAACAAGAACATATTGAGGATCCTCAAAAAGATAGTTGATGATGCTGGTCGTGATTGACACATTCGATTAAATCTAGCACTATGGGCATATCAAACTAGCATTTGAACCCCTAGAGGCGCAACTCCCTACTCACTCATTTATGGAGAAGAAGCGATCCTACCTATTGAGGTTGAAATACCATCTCTACAAGTCCCTTTGCACAATTTGATAGATGATAAAGCATACCAATTCTCACGTCTTCAAGACTTGGAACTGCTTGATGAAAGGCGACAAGCTGCATACAACTACCTAAAGGCCTATCAGCAGTGCATGAGAAGAAGCTACAATCATCGGGTCAAACCTCGCACATTTGAAGTAGGGGATCTCATTCTCAGGAAGAATCCTTGTAATCAACCAAACAGAGAATACCAAGGCAAGTTTGAATCCAATTGGCTGGGTTCGTATGTTATCACTATTGTCTTCAGGTCTGGGGCATATCAGTTGGCAACTTCAGAAGAAGAACCACTAGAAAATCCGATCAACAACATGCACCTCAAATGGTTTCATACATAAGCTGTGTAGAGCATCCGACTCCTTAAATATATCAGAAAATACCAAAAACATTCAAAAAAATGTCCTAAAGAAAATACAAAAAAATCAATAAAATAGTAAAGAAAAAGCATTCATCCAAATGGTGAAAACCACTACAGTGGTCACCTTGGGTAAGTATGATAGTGAAAACCTGGCAAATAGGTGCTACTCATAAAAGCTATGTCTCCATTGTCTTTCAGACTCATTGCGATCACATCCATTGCATCCATTCATCTATGATTCAAACCATGACTTGTTGTTGATCTGCAATCAGGGTTAGTACTTCATGTGTCTTGCATCCCTCTTTCATAGCAACATCTAAATGGGGGGCGATTCTCTTAACCTACTAATGAAAGTGGATTCTACATTACTTGTGATTCATTGAGTTCCTCATTCAAAATTGGTTGGAAATATACCAAAAACATTAAAAAACACTCACAAAATCCAAAAATGTGATAAAACATCAAAAATCAATCAAAAACATTGCAAAGCATATTATTCCTTGTACATACGCATTGCAAAATGACACCAAACAAACATTTTTGAGCTAATAAAATGATGATCACTTATCAAATCAACCAACCAATCAAAACATCTACACACAACTATTTTCACAAGGATGCATCCTTCCTCACAAACAAAGACATGATAACATTTTCTTTGACAATAAAATTATGTTTAAACTGATAAGCACTTGGTTGGTTTGTTATTTATTTATTCATATAAGGATCCTATGCTACTCCGAGATATCCACAAGTGATTAGAGTAGCTGAGATGGCTCCTGATATCTTTTTCTTTGTTTGTTGTCTACAGATTGATCCAATGAAGTTCTAGGACATGTACTAATGGTGTCTACATGGGAAATTCACTAAGCTACGTGATCCTATGCAAAAATATAGTCATAGATCACTACGGCTTACTGACTACAACGTATAACTCAACCATTTGCACATGAACCAGAATGGAGGGGAATTTTCCTTGTCTACGATGCTTGCTTATAGGTGAAACACTCAACCTTGGTTCCTGCTACCTTGGCCAAGAATGATACTACCATGCTTGATGATGAAAATAAAGTGCTATGAATAATATATGAATCGTCATTTCATCTCATCTGTATATATTGCATTTCATTGCATTCCATACATCCATAAATCCATATAGGTACATATCATTCATACATAGTCATGACAGTGGATACTCTGTTTTTCTCCTCTTACATAGGAATGGGTCCTAGGTCCTCCATACCTTCTATCTAACATTGAATCCCCCCCCCCTCACCCTCCCTATCTAGGTCATCATCATAATTGCATACCCTACATCATTTCCCATCAAACCCAATCAAGCCACATTCATCATCGTCCATCTCTAACATGAGGGGTTGCAATTCCCATCCTAAGTCATCCTATAAGCCAAGCAAGTTACTCTATCTACAAAGGTACATCGACTCACACACACCTAGACTATCAACGAATACCTTTTTGATCAAGTATCTTCAGGTCTCAACAGGTAATCGATTATGGCAATCTTAGACTACAACAAACATTTATCACAATGACCTAGTCTCAATGGGGCTTCTATGATTCACCACAAATAACCTACAATGCAAACACTATCAATTGATCAACCAATCAAACACAATGAAAATGGACAATTACATCAATTGTCTAAGTCTCAATGAGTATTTTGCTTCAGATACCTTGACTTCATCGGGCGATTACATCAATTGTCTAAGTCACAATAGGTCACTTTGATTCACTTACTCAGACTTTATCCTATCCAAGTGACCAACTGACATCAACTATCACGCTTTGACTCAACCAAGATAATTTTGTTGGCATTTTTGATGATGATGTTGTGATTGTCATTGATGGGCACACACTTGCTTTGAGATCACTTTTTGTATGTATGGGTTATGCTCAACCGGTATTTGTTCCAACCGGTATTATGTATTATAGTCTTTAGACTATCGATGTTTTGTAGAAAATGTTTACCTATCTCAAGCGGTATGAAGACCCAAGTAGTATGAATACCTCAAGTGGTTTGAGGATCTCAAGCGGAACAAAGGAACTAAAGCAGAAATTATCATTTTCCTAGTCTTCATTTTTGACAACCGGTAATTGGTAAAGTTGTATAAAACGGTAATACTCTGTGATGACTTACCAACTAGTATTTTTGTGATGAGTTACCATCCACAAACACTTTGACGGTGATTTTGTGTTGTGTTACCAAATGTGTCTGGATGCAATGAACCTAGGAACATGCAATGTAATCCTATTGGACCAACATGAAATCAGATTCCTTTTTAAGGACATCATGTCTAGGGTTTTAGATGATAGAGTTGGTTAGGATTTTTGGTGGTTGATGAGTTTTTGTATGTGCGATCTTAGAAGAGAAGATCGAGTCTGTGTGTAGTAACAAAGTGTGGATATACTAAAGACTAAAGTAATGCTTAAATGCATTAACAATGATCTATCATGGATCTAACCAAGCAGACTGTGCTATTTGCTAGATCACTCACTTGTTGATTACTCACATCTTCAACAAGTCTAAAACCCTTAACTGGGTAGGCCCAGAAAAGCCTTTGTAAATCCTCTAACAAGGTGGTTCACAACTATGGATCTGAAATCCTCTCACAAGGTAGTCTTTAATCAGACTTATCTCCTAAAAGAGATTGAGATTCCTAACAGGATCCGTTCTGGTGAAGAACATTGTATGACCTTAACCGGTCTGGTTACTATTCTGCAAATAGTTACTTGTGAGTCTTAGCTCACCATGGTTTTTCCCATTTGGATTTCCACGTCAAAACCTCTTGTGTTATGGTGATTGTGCTCTTGTGGGTGAATGTCTTATTTGTTGTTTGGTTTGTATTTGTCTTAAGCGGTTTGTTAGTAAATATGTTTTACTAGTTGACTGCTAAACTATTTAAGTGTTTCAGTTCAGTAATTTTTGGTACACTAATTCACCCCCCCTCTTATTATTCATCAATTGGTATCAAAGCGAACCTTTCTATAAGTTTAACCACTTGGAAAGAGATATGGAAGAATGCACTGTGAGGGAACTTACTGATAACACAATGATGAACGGATAGTACCAAATCGGTACTAAGAAGGGGGGGTGAATCAATATAGGCAAAAAATCACACTCCTAAAACCAGTTTGTTAGTAGACACTGTGCTTTGGTAGACAAATAGTAACATCGGTCTTAAACATAGTACAATCAGCAAAACCTAGAATAACTGAGACAAGCATAAACCAGTTGACACTTATCTTTTCATACAATCTAATACTTCATTTCCATTTCACCCCAGTGCATGAATAGGTAATCTATCATCAAAGATATATAAATAGCTAGATCAACATGATTTACCTTCAGACACAAATCACTCAAACCATCACATGAATAGCACCACACATGACACATAGTTTTTTCATGTGGAAACCCAACTAGGAAAAACCACGGTGGGAATGAATACCCACAAGCTTTTTTGAACTCTTTAGAAGTCTGCTTTGTTAGGAGCCTTGTCTGGTTAAAGACTGATACAATAGGTTTTGTTAGGAACTGATCCTATTAGGGATCACTTGGTTAAGGGTTAAACCCTATTAAAGGTTACCTTGTTAGAGGATTTCAAGAACTCAATGGTTTTGAGTCACCTTGTTAAAGGATTTATAGTAAGCCGGTTAGAGCTACCCTGTTAAGGGATTTCCCAACTGTTGAAGTGGTTAGAGATCAACAGGTATTACAATGATTTGGTAACAGCACTCAATGCCAATGCAGATCTGCTTTAGCTCCTCTTCACCTTCTGCACTTACACTCTGCAAGTATCACTTCTCTCTTCTGGTCTAGAAAGAATCACGTATCCCTTCACTTGGATACACACACACAACTTTTGCCAACAACCTCAGAAAGAAACACAACATTGACCTTATAGGGAAAAGATAGGTTGGTAGCATAAACCCAAAACCCTAAACCTGTTAGGTTAAGTAATTCAAACGGTTCAATCCTGACCATTGAGCACATTGCATTAAATGAAATAGTCTTGAATCGATCTCAAGATGTTCTCCATCATTCATTTTCCACCGATTTCATGGCAGCTGATAACCCATCACGCATTATCACCATTTACAGATTTCGCACATTCCCGAGGTATATAGGAACAATCTCCTTCATGCAAGATCCTTTATGCGCACAAGGCTATTGTGGCAACATGATCTATTCTTCATTACAATGCTAACTCATCACACAAAGTCACCAGTTGAGTCACACAGGATTGAAACACTTCAACTGAAAACCCTAAAGTTGAGACTACCAACCAGTAGTCATACAAAGCTTCCATGTACTGGTTCCCATAATCACATGCCGGTTTACCTTGAACAAACATACCGCTTCACTTTGGCACATATACCAGTTCACAACGTTATACCAGTTCTTGGTAACATATTGGTTCTCTCTTCTTCAACATATTGACATCAATGACAACATATAATGTCATCATGTCCTGATACCGGTTCACATAATACCAACAATTTCCCCCTTTGGCATTGATGGCAATATACAAAGATATCTCTTCGCTTCACTTCTTCTCCCCCAATTTCTGTAGATATCTCTCTACTTCACTTCTTCTCCCCCTTTGCAACAATGCCAAAGTGGAGGCACAAGCTTCCCTTTTCCATTATGTTGCTCCCCCTGACAAGTAGCATCCTTCAACATATCAATCCTAAAGAAAAATTTGACTATGCAATACTTGATTGATGTGAAGCATATACCTTTAGTTTACCTCCTGAAGGGGTAGCACCCCTAATTCACCTCTTAAGTACATAAATGTAGCCTTTGGGAGAGGCTTGGTGAATATGTCTGCTAACCGCTCCTTACTGGAAACATGTTCTAGTGCAATCTCTTTGTTTTGAACCTTTTCCCTCAAGAAATGATACTTAATCTCAAAGTGCTTGGTTCTAGAATGTAAAATTGGATTCTTGGAGATGTTAATTGCACTAGTATTGTCACAAAATATAATTACTGGTTCAGATATAGGAACTTTGAAGCCATTTAATACATGCTTCATCTAAAATGTCTGAGTGTAGTTCATGAAAGCCGCAACATACTCTGCTTCTGCTATAGACTGACAGATACAACTCTACTTCTTACTCATCCATGAAACCAGTCTACCACCAAGAAAGAATGCACCACTAGTTGTGCTCTTCCAGTCATCTACATTACCAGCCCAATCAGCATCTATGAATACTTTCAAGTTGAAATCTTTGCTGTATGGATACCACAATCCATAATCAATAGTTCCCTTAAGATACCTAAGAATCCGCTTGACTGCAACCAAGTGGGATACTCTAGGGATTTGCTGAAACCGAGTAGTAATACCCACTGCATGTGCAATGTCTGGTCTGCTATGCACTACATAACACTACTTACCAATCATTAATCGGTATTCCTTCTCATTAACCAATGCTAAGTCATCCTCTTTGGATAGTTTACAACTGGTCACCATTAGTGTACCAACTGGTTTGCTATCTTCCATGCCAAAGGTTTTCAACACCTCTTTGACATACTTGGACTGAGTGATAAAGATTCCATCTTTCATCTGTTGAATCTGCAGTCCAATGAAGAACTTAATCTCCCCTATGAGTGACATCTCAAACTCTTTCTTCATCTCATCTGCAAACTCATGACTCATCTTGTCATCTCCACCAAAGATTATGTCATCAACAAACACCTCATAGATCGAGATCTGATCTCCTTCAAACTTCAAGTAGATGTTGCTATCTTCATTTGTTCTCTCAAATCCAATCTTCACAAGATGGGAGTGCAGGCATTCATACCATGCTCTAGGTGCCTGCTTTAGACCATATAAGGTTTTATGTAGCCTACACACCATGTCACTGTCTTCAAATATGGCAAACCTATCTGGTTGCTCTATATACACCTCCTCTTCAAGTACACCATTTAGGAATGCAGATTTTACATCCATTTGATATAATTTGAATCCTTTAAAAGCTGCATATGCAAGAAGCATATGAACTCCTTCCAATCTGGCTACAGGAGCAAAGGTTTCTCCATAGTCTTCTCCTTCTTCTTGGGCATATCCCTTACACACCAATCTGGCTTTGTTTCTAATCACTGTGCCATCCTCATTCAGCTTATTTTTGAAAACCCATTTGGTACCAATGACATTTTTATTCTCCGGTCTGGTTACCAAAGACCATGTACGATTTTGAATGGTTTAGGCTCAAATTCAGAGATCATACATGAGTTTTATCTGACCTTTCTTCTTGTAAGGATTCCTACATCTTTATCTCCTATGATCTACTTAGGATCATGATTTAGCTTGACATACTAAGGAATGGTCTTAATAGATTCTTCTTCATCCTCATCTCCATCAGTATTAGCATCTACATCTACCAGTGTAGGAACACTGTTACTGGTACTTGGTTGACTGGCAACTGGTTCCTAGAAGGTTGCAACAGGTTCATTTACCACTTGCACACTGCTGGTTTCCTTAGTTTTCTTAGAGTTTTCATCAACTCTCACATTGATGCTTTCCATAATTCTTTGAGTCCTATTATTGAAACACTTGAGAGCTTTGCTCTTGGTGGAATACCCTAGGAATATTCCCTCATCACATTTCACATCAAATTTTCTCTGGTGTTTCCTCCTCTTGATGTAACATTTTCTACCAAACACTCTAAAGAAGCTAACCATAGGTGTCTTACTGGTCCAATACTCATAAGGAGTTTTATCCTTACCTTTCTTGATGAGTACCCGGTTCATTGTGTAGACTGCAGTGCTCACCGCTTCTCTCCAAAAGGTGTGAGCAACTTTTCCTTGAATCAACATAGTTCTAGCTGCTTCAACCATAGTCTGGTTGTTCCTCTCTACTAGGCCATTCTATTGTGGAGTCTGGGGGGTAGACAGTTGCCTCTTGATGCCATGTTCTTCATAGTACATGTTGAATTCACTGGAAGTGAATTCCCCTCCTCGATCAGTTCTCAGGCACTTGATCCTTTTACTGCTTTCCTTCTCCACTAATGCTCTGAAAGCTTTGAACTTTGCAAAAGCTTCAGACTTATCTTTCAAGAATGTGACCCACATCATTCTTGAGCAGTCATCTGTAAGAATCATAAAATACCTATCTCCCTGCACACTCCTAGTTTTCATAGGACCACACAAATCAATATGCACAAGATCAAGTAAATTGTTAGTAGTGAAAGATTTACTTTTAAAGGTTGAAGAAGACATTTTCCCCAGTTGACACTCTCTGTACAAGGTCTTTTCCAGTTTGCTCAGCACCGGCAACCCTCTAGCTGCCTTGATCTCACTGGTCTTCACAATGTTATCAAAGTTTATATGGCAGAGTCTCCTATGCCATATCCAACTATCATCAAATTTAGCGATAAGACATGTACTTATATTTGCATTCAGCTGAAATAGGTTACCTTTGGTCGGCATACCGGTGGCCCCCAATTCACCACTCTTTCCTTTGATTCTACACACTCCATTCTTGAATTCTAGAGTGAGACCACTATCATTCAACTGGGCAACACTCAGAAGGTTGTGTCTGAGACCATCAACCCAATACACATTGTCAGCACTACTCTTTCCATTCAGAGAGATGGACCCTCTGCCTTTGACCATACATGGTGCATCATTACCAAAGCGAACCACACCACCATCATACTCTTCCAAGGATAGAAACTTTCTTCGCTCACCAGTCATATGGTGAGAATAGCCACTGTCAATAATCCACTCATTGGAATTATCAAACCAGGAGACAAGAGCCTTCTTGTTTGACACATCTTCCTTGACAGCAACAAACACAATATCTTAATTTTCTTCATCTTCTGATTCCTCATCTGTGACACCTTCATCAACTTCCACAAAATAGTTTCTCTGGTTTTCTCCTTTGAATTTCTTGAACCTTTCCGGTTTGTCCTTGTTGTCACCATTTGGACAGTTTACAACAATATGTCCTATCTAGTTCCACGAAAAACATTTCAAGGGGAGCTTACCTCTGTATTTGTTGGTACCTTTAGGAAGTTTCCTGGCAAGAAGAGCTTCAAATGCCTTCAGAATCTCCTCATCATCCATTTCTCTGCTCTGTCTTGGTTCACCACTAGTGCTAGCTTCTTTTCCTTTTCTGGATGGTACAGTAGAAGCTTTAAAAGTTGATTCAGTCTTTTGAACACTTCCATCAAAACTATTTAGCTCATAGGATATCAACTTTGCAATGATGGAGTTTAGGGATACCTTAGTCTTGTCTATTGATCTCAACTCCTGAATAGCAGCAACCCTTATTGCATAGACCGGTAATAAGGATCTCAGAACTTTTCTTACCACAGTGGAATCTTCCATTTTACCACCTGCACTCTTGATATCTCTGACAACATTTTTGATTCTTATTCCATACTATTGAATGGTCTCACCTTCAACCATCCGCATGTCTTCAAAATTCCCTCTAAGGCTTTCTTCCTTAGCTTGTTTTACATGCTCATCACCGCCATAGATATTTTCAAGAGTATCCCATACTTCTTTGGGATTAACTTTATCTTGGACATCAATAAACTCAATGTCAGATAAACTACTAATTAGGGCTTCCATGACTTGCCCATTCTCCTGCATCTCTCTCTTTTGGTCATCGGTGAGAGTACTGGTAGGGGCAACATAGGCATTCTCAACATAGCTCTAGTGTTGAGCACCCATGCTTCCGATGTATATCTTCATTATGTCTTTCCATATACTGAAATTATCTCTATTGAACTTTGGACCTTCCCTCTTCATCATTAGACTGGGATCTTTTCCTCAAGCGGTTAAGCTTATAACATAGAGGACCTAGAGGATGCTCTGATACCAATTGATAACACAATGATGAACAAATAGTACCAAACCAAAACTGAGAGGGGGGGTGAATCAGTATAGGCAAAAATCACACTCCTAAAACCGGTCTATCAGCAAACACTATGCTTTGGCAGACAAATAGTAACACCGGTCTTAAATAGAGTACAACCAACAAAACCTAGAATAATTGATACAAGCATGAACTAGTGACACTTATCTTTTCATACAATCTAATACTTCATTTCCCTTTCACCCTAGTGCATGAACATGTAATCTATCATCAAAGATATATAAATAGCTAGATCAACATGATTTACCTTTAGACACAAATCACTCAAACCATCACATGAATAACACCACACATGAGACACAGATTTTTCACATGGAAACCCAACTGGGAAAATGCACGGTGGGGATGAATACCCATAAGCTTTTTTTAACTCTTTAGAAGTCCACTCTATTAGGAGCCTTGTCCGGTTAAAGACTGATACAATAGGTTTTATTAGGAACTGATCCTGTTAGGGATCACCTAGTTAAGGGATGGCTAGAATACCCAGTTAAGGGTTAAACCCTGTTAAAGGTTACCTTGTTAGAGGATTTCAAGAACTCAATGGTTTTGAGTCACCCTATTAAAGGATTTACAGTAAGCCGGTTAGAGCTACCCTGTTAAGGGATTTCCCAACTGTTGAAGTGGTTAGAGATCAATAGGTATTACAATGATCTGGTAACAACACTCAATGCTAGTGCAGATCTGCTTTAGCTCCTCTTCCCCTTCTGCACTTACACTCTGTAGGTATCACTTCTTTCTTTTGGTCTGACAAGAATCATATATCCCTTCACTTGGATACACACACACAAATTTTGCCAACAACCTCAGAAAGAAACACAACATTGACCTTATAGGAAACAGATAGGTCGGTAGCATAAACCCTAAACCCTAAACCTATTAGGTTAAGCAATTCAAATGGTTCAATCCTGACCGTTGAGCACACTGCATTAAATGCAACAGTCTTGAATCGATCTCAAGACATTCTCCATCATTCATTTTCCACTGATTTCATGGCAGCTGATAACCCATCACGCGTTATCACCGTTTATAGACTTCACACATTCCCAAGGCAGATGGGGACAATCTCCTTCATGTAAGATCCTTCACGTGCACAAGGTTGACATGGCAACATGATCTGTTCTTTGTTACAATGCTAACTCATCACACAAAGTCACTGGTTGAGTCACACAAGGTTGAAGCACTTCAACTGAAAACCCTAAAGTTGAGACTACCAACCGGTAGTCATACAAAGCTTCCATGTACCGGTTCCTATTACCACATGCCAGTTTACCTTGAACAAACATACCGCTTCACTTTGGCACATATACCCGTTCACAATGTTATATTGGTTCTTGGTAACATACCGGTTCTGTCTTCTTTAGCATATTGACATCAATGACAACATACAATGTCATCATGTCCTCATACTAGTTCACATAATGCCAACACTTACTCATCGGCTCACTTAGACTAAGAAAGCCTATGATGAACTCATAGTCAAATATAAGGCCTCTTCGGCAAAAAGAAGAGAGCATGCTGAAAAACTAATGGAGCTAACTGAAAACAGTTCCTCTAATGAAGCGGACATGGAAGCCCTAGTTGAAGAAGTTGAAAAACTGAATGAGTCTAATGCCAACCTAAGAAGGGAACTAGAAGGACTGACTATCAAAATGTGTCAAGAGCTTGAGAACTGGAGAAAAGTTGAAGATATGGTAAAAGATAAATATCATCAGATCTCCAAGCTGAAGCAAGAAATCAGTGCACTTACTGCTCATCTCCAAGAGAGTAAAGTAGTAAAAGAAGAAATGCAAGGTGAACTAAACTTGGCTATTTCTCAGAATGCAACCTTGAAGGAGTCCAATGTTACTATTACCAAGGAACTCATTGAATCAAAGGAGATACTTGCAAAATTCAATCAAAGTGTTGCTAAGTTAGAGCAAAAGCTTGAATCAGCTAAACCGGTAAAGAATACTAATGGACTTGGTTTCTCTGGTTATGAGGAAGTGAGACCTCTAGAACAAAAGATGTAGCATCAAAGAAGAAACAAACATCAAAGGATAAAGGCAAGAAAAAATTCAAACCTGTTTGCTTCAATTGTCTCAAGGAAGGACATACTGCTAATGTATGTATAAATAAGGCTTACAATAACTTTCCTTACTTTCTAAACAATAAGCCTGATCCAATAGATTCAATGGAAATTGTTATGCATTTAACAAGTTTGGGCATAAAGCATTTGAATGCAGGTCTATCATGCACAACACCGGAAGGTATCCTCAAAGGAGTCAAGGAGTTTTTCCTGAACCCTCTAGGAACCGGAATCCAAACTGGTTTAATACCTATAATCATCAGTCAGGTGGTGGTGGCTATCAAGCGGCAACCAGTTGGAGAGCAACTTGTTTGATCTTTCATGGTAATGGTCACACTACTACAACATGTAGAAGGAAGAATGGAAAAATGAATAAAGGACCTTGGAGAGCACATGGAATGGTTTGCTATCATTACAACAAACCAGGTCACACAGCCAAAATTTGCAGAATGAGAAAGAATATATCAAACGATATACTAGTCAATCCGAAAGGAAAGATTGATGTTGAAACTATTTAGGCAGATATGAAGACAACATGGAAGAATAAATCTAAAGAAGTGTCACAAGAAGAACCAATTTCTGCACCTAATGTGGAAGTCATTGAACTGACAAACTAAGCTTCAGAAAAGCTTAGGGGGAACAAATCGGTAAAATGTTTCGAACCCCCGGTTATACTGGTAAAAGACCTAACTGGTATGTGATACCTGTCAATTGGCAGAAGATCATAAATGGTAAAAGGAAAATTAGGGTTTACGCCCTAATGGTGGAGCATTTATTATGGTACGTGAAGAATTCATTTAAAAGGGATTTTCAAGTCATTTTAACTTATCAGTTTGCGAGCGAAGAAGTTTTCAAGTGCAGAGTGACAAAAGGCAATTTGTCTTGCGATTCAGAGAGATTTCAAAACTTTGAAGAAGAATCGGAAGATAATATCAATCGGTCAAGTGTAGAACTCAAAGTGGTAATCCAGCAACCGAAGTAGTGTGTGGCGAAGAGAAATTTGCAAGCCCTAAATCTTTACTTGCGAAGGTATTTTTCGAGTTTCTCTGTTTATCATGGCTTCTGCATTGCACTCTAGTTCTAGTGCACCTATTGATTCAGTAGATTTCATCCAATGGAAGGCAAAATATAATGCCCTATCCCAAATACCCGCTGGTGTTATAGTTGAGGAAGGTATTTCAGATTATATTGATTGCAAAATAGAAGACCTAGGATCTCTAGTGATCCATTCTTAGTTAAGTTTATTATGCGGGAAGGACAAGAAGATCAAATCGGAATACGTCATCTTGGAAATGAAGAAGCTTCACAATGCGATCTATTTCCTTGAATAATTTACAGATGATCACATCTGCATCATTCTAAGCAGAGTACACAGTGGCAAAATGTATTTCGAGTGGACACATGACATCACACCGGAAGTGATTCATGTTGTCATCAGTTTCTATAATGTTGGAGAAGTGCCAGCCCTAAGGAAGGTCATCAAGACCAAAATGACCAAGCTCACCAATCTATGAGTGACCAATGGGGAATGACCATCAATACCATCAAGGATGATTTGGTCAAATATGCCTGCATGGTGATAGGTTACCGAATATTCTATGCTAGTAGAATTAACTCTGTCTCTGCTGCAGTGGTAAATGCCACCTACAGGATGATCATGGAAGATGCCTCATTTGATTTATGCACTTGTATGCAAAGGAAACTTCTAGTGAACCTAAAGTCAGGTAAACAAGACAATTCCTTGAGATTTAAATTTGGACAACTATTGGTCGTATTGTTCTTCTACTTCCAAGGCTATTTCCTAGGAGTCGGTGATATTCAGTGGTTTGCTAACCAACTGGTTACCAAAAAAATCAGAGAAAGTCTTCAAGTGGTTGGAACTGGTTATCCTGAAGTCCTGAACAAATACTTTGAAGAGTTCAGATGCAAGATGAGCCAAAGGGTGAGAATATCTAGTGATATTGCCAAGAAGTATGAAGAGGACATATGCTTCACCATCAGAGTAGATGAGTGCATAATGGAGGTGGTTGAGCCTAGAAAAGAAAAATTGGAACCCATGGGATATGAGGTAATATATGATATGCTAGATAGGTATACTTCTACCCTACTTGCCTCACCGCTTGATCCTAAGAAGAAGAGAACTGGCACCTATCTAGAAAGGGTTACACTGGTTGAAGAACCTTCAGTAAAGAAGGGAAAGGCAGTGCCATCTATATTGGCATTGGTTACTTCAGCGAGTCCTAAAGTGACCAAGCGGTCACCGGCAAAGAAGAAACCAGAATTTACACCCGGCAGGGTATTTGAGAGGAAGCAGAAGACAAAAGGCAACACACTGGACTCAGAGGACATAGAATCTGAAGAACAACCTAAGAAGACTAGGCAAACAAGGAAAAAGACAAAGACAACCAACAATGAACCGGCATCATCAACACTGGTAAATATTGACATCTACTCTTACAAACCAATGACACATTGTCAAAGGACCATTAAAAATATTAGGAGAAAAGTGTTGAGTGATTTAGTAGATTATTTTGATGATTTCAATGATAATGAGAAAGAGGAAGTCGAATAGGAAATTATTCAATATTTATGTATTAATGACTGGTCGCCATCAAAAATTAAATCTGTGACACCAGATTCGTTATACAATTCTTTAGACAACAAATGGCGCATTGCCATATAAAAGGAACAGGAAAATAAGAGAGAAAATATTTGCACAATATTTTCTTGATGTGTCTAATTCAGAACTTTATGAAGTTATGGAAAAATATAAAGGCCTCTTCTTCATGAGAAGAAGGAGACTCTTGTTATTAGAAGGGAAAGTCCCTGAAGTGGTAAAAGACACCCACTCGCATGCCAAATCTACTCTGAGATTGCACCAAGTGTCAAAAGACAACAAGAAGGCTGAACAAGAACCGAAAACTAGAAAACCGGATGAGGTATATGATAGTGAAGGAGAACCAGTCACTAAGTAAATGGACCCTATTGATGTTGATGCCTTGAATGGTGAAAATGTCACTCTGGATGCAACAAAGGAAAAAGTTGATAAAGAGAGAATGGAAAAGGAGAAACAGGACAAAGAAAAGGCTGACAGAGAGCAAGCAGAGAATGAGAAAATGAAACAAGAGGAGGAAAAGAGAAAAGAGGAAGAGAAGAGGAAACAAGAAGAATAGGAGAAAAAGAGCAAAGAGGAAGAAGAGAAGAGAAAAGAAGAAGAAAAGAAACAGGAAGAGGAGAAGAGAAAAGAAGAGGAGAAGAGGAAGTAGGAAGAGGAAAAGAAGAAATAGGAAGAGGAGAAGAAGAAAAAGGAAGAGGAGAAAAAGAAAGAAGAAGAGAAGTGGAAAGAAGAAGAAAGGAAGAGGGAAGAAGAGAAAAGAAAGAAATAAGTAGAGGAGCAAAAGAAGGTAGAAGAAGAAAAGCTAAAAGCCAAAGAGAAGGAGGAAGGGGCAAAGAGCACACAAGTGGAGACCCCAAAGGCAACTGGTGGTCAAGCCAAACCGGCTGACATTACCAGTCCTATTGACCTCCAATCTGCAAATGAAATGGAGCTGCTCCAAAGAATTAAGCTTTCCCAAGAGTGATTGGAAGCACTAAGGAGGAAAAAGGAGGAAGATGTTATTCAAACTACAATGGAAACTCTTACCAGTCTGATTCTCGGTACCAACCTCCCAAGTACCGATTCCTCTCTGGCCCAACTAAAACTCTTATGCATAGTTGTAGAGGACCAGGTGCAATGTCTGGAAGATGTTTCTAAAGCCAGTGCACAAAAGAAGCATCAAAAGGCACTGAACACTGCCTTAGTGAAGAAATTAAATGAGCTCTGGTCTGAACTTCAGAAGGCATAGAATGACATAAGAGATGCTTTGGATGAGGGGAATCTACTACTCAGTAAGATATGTCAACCCCATATATTTTGTGATGATGTGCTTTCTCAAAAAGAAAAACTACAATCTGACTTGCAGGCATACATAAGAACCTTCAAGACACCCTATGATTCCTTCACCACATATGGGCAAATCGTTCACCGGTTTCAACTCCAGACTGCCAGAATTGAGTTAAAGATCAGCAACCAGACCAGAGATTTGTAGGAACTTCAATTATTTCTACTACCTCGACTGCAAATACTTCAGAAGTGCTATCTCAATCTGGATGCCTTAATGGTCACTCAAGAGATGAGTACCTTGGACGCCATGGAGGAACAGGTATCCCAGATGCAAATGGAAAGTGAGGTTGCTACCTCATTGCTTGAGTCATGGTTTGTATTCATGAAGACATTTATGCGGGATTTTAAATCAATTTTTTATAAGTTTCACTCATTATTGTCCTAAACACTTATTATTTTAATGATAATGTGAACAGGGGTTATTCTGCAGTGCTTTGTCATTGTTGGAAAAGGGGGAGTAGTATTCTGTATTTAAAATTTTGATGCATGTTATGTATACTTTCATGTTTATCTCTGTAAGGGAGTAGTATACATTGTATTTTCTACAAAAGGGATAGTGTGTATACTTAGGGGGAGTAATTTTTTATTATGGCATATTTTTGTTGTAAAACACTTAGATATCAAATTTTTTCTAAGTGTTGCCATCAATGCCAAAGCGGGAGATTGTTGGCATTTTTTATGATGATGTTGTGATTGTCATTGATGGACACACACTTGCTTTGAGATCACTTTTTGTATGTATGAGTTATGCTCAACTAGTATTTGTCCCAACTAGTATTATGTATTATAGTCTTTAGACTATCGGTGTTTTGCAGAAAGTGTTTACTGATCTCAAGCGGTATGAAGACCTCAAGCAGTTCAAGGATCTCAAGTGGAACGAAGGAACTAAAGTAGCAGTTATCATTTTCCCAGTCTTCATTTTTTACAACTGGTAATCAGTAAAGTTGTATGAACCGGTAATACTCTGTGATGAGTTACCGACCAGTATTTTTGTGATGAGTTACCATCCACCGACACTTTGATGGTGATTTTGTATAGTGTTACCAAATGTGTCTAGATGCAATGAACCTAGGAACTTGCAATGTAATCCTATTGGACCGACATGAAATCAGATTCCTTTTTAAGGACATCATGTCTAGGGTTTTAGATGATAGAGTTGGTTAGGGGTTTTGGTGGTTGATGAGTTTTTGTATGTGCAATCTTAGAAGAGAAGATTGAGTCTGTGTGCAGTAACAGAGTGTGGATATACTGAAGACTGAAGTAATGCTAAAATTCATTAACAATGAGCTATCATGGATCTAACCAAGTAGACTGTACTATTTGCTAGATCACTCACTTGTTGATTACTCACATCTTCGACAAGTTTGAAACCCTTAACTAGGTAGGCCCAGAAAAGCCTTTGTAAATCCTGTAAAAAGGTGGTTCACAACTGTGGATCTAAAATCCTCTCACAAGGTAGTTTTTAATTGGACTTATCTCCTAATAGAGATTGAGATTCCTAACAAGATCTGTTCTGGTGAAGAACATTGTATGACCTTAACCAATCTAGTTACTATTCTGCAGATAGTTACTTGTGAGTCTCAGCTCACCGTGGTTTTTCCCATTTTGGTTTCCATGTCAAAACCTCTTGTGTTATGGTGATTGTGCTCTTGTGGGTGAATGTCTTATTTGTTGTTTGGTTTGCATTTGTCTTAACCGGTTTGTTAGTAAATCTATTTTACCGGTTGACTGCTAAATAGTTTAAGTGTTTGAGTTCAGTAATTTTTGGTATACTAATTCACCCCCCCCCTCTTAGTATTCAACAAATTTAACCAATTGCACCAAATTGTCCAACCAATTTTTATCAATTGTATAGCATCAATGAAAAGAACACACTACCTTTGCACTGTATCTCTTGCATGACCTAAGGGTACTCGCTGGGTTGCCCTTTCTCCATATTCACTCCGTTTTCTCCCATTCTTTCACCTTTATTTATAAATTCTTCTATTTTTTATCTTCCCTCAACTTCATTCTCTTTTTCGAGAGATCGCCTAATTTTTCAAATTTTTTCATCTCATCTCTCGAGGAGGCATACCACCCACTAAATTAATATTTATGGGGCATAACTCTCATACCTATTTTTCTTTCTTTGAAATGACACGATAAATCACACCATCTCGAAGAGGGGCAAATGTAGTCACATAAATCTGTCCACTTAATTAAATGAATATTTACTATTTATTTGATTATTTAACCATCAATAATCAGTTAATTAAATTAATATTTAATTAATTTCATCCTCAACCTCTTCTTCTATTAACTAAATAAATTGTTCAATTTATTTAAATCAATTCATTAAGCCACACTCTAAATCAATTAAATTAATAAAACATATTTGTTTAATTTAACCCCTTTTCCTCTTTTAAATAAATATTTATTTAAATCACTAAACTAGCCCCCCCTCCCCACTTGCATTCTCCTACAAATGCAAGTTGCACCTATTTAGTTGAAATAAATAAATTTTATTTCAATTAAAATCCTATTTTCTCTCACCCACCAAACCCACTTGCTCTTCTAACACATTCTAGACTCTTCTAACCCATTTTAGATTCTTCTAATCCACTCTAAATTAGCCTAAACAATCTCCCTAATTATTGTCACATTCCTAAGCATCTTGAAGTCACTTCTCAAAGCCTCGAAGTCTTTGAAAAGCATTAAAAGCTTTTTGTCTTCAACAAGTTAACCCCTAAAGTCTTCCAAACCATTAATGGTTCTTTTATAACCATTTATGGCTCTTACATGACCATTAATGGTTAAACTCAACTCACCCACATGGTTATAGAATTTCCCTCTAACTCAACCCTCATTTAACTCATGGGCCTCTTCAAGCATTTATTTTGTTGACCATGGTTATCCCCACTAATTCCTTCACAAGAGTTTATCCATTGGATAAAGGCATTATTCATTGGATAAAAGCTTTATTCATTCAACTCAAGCCTAAACTTTACCTACCAGGGTAACCTTCATGTCATCTCAAGCATTTAATGCTTCTTCCATCTCCTCTCAAGCCATCTCATTTTGACATTTGTCATCCTGGGATTGGGTTGAAAGACCTCACATAGATCATAAACTGATCAATCGTGACCCTTGTTGAGATTACTCAATCTCAACCATCCATTTCTCCATTTTTCCTATAAATAGAGTCCATTCCTTGTTCAATCTAGATCCAGAGATCTTGTATGCATCAAACTTATAGTAAATTTGAGAGAGCATTTAGAAGCATTTTTCTTTGTTATTTTGGCTAAAATTAACTTAGATTAATTAGGTATTTTCTCATATTTAGCTTGTTTGCATTTGCATAATCGTTTATCTTCATTTTCATAATCTTGAATCTCCATAAGACATCCATAATAGTGCAAAAAGATGAGGACTACACTCATGTGGAACTTGGAGAGGAGAGGAACAAGGGAGGAGAAACTATGAGCATGTTGGAGGGCATCTTGGAGGGTTTTGTTTCATTCCTTCATTTTTGTATGCTCTTCATTATCTGTTTTATATCTCTCTTGGTATGCATGTTTAGGATTATAGTTTTATTCATCTTTCATTTGTGTCACTAACAACACTAACATTTGAATCTTATGTTTCTTGCATCCTTTTTAGTGTGCATCAGTTTCTATTCCTCTTGTTCTATATGAAGAGAAGATGTGGAAAAATAGAGTGTAATTGATCAACTAGACTAGGAGATGAACAATGAAGCATATATGAACTGAGATTGTAGAAACTTGGAGGACTAAAACTGAGATATTGAAAAAAGATAAGGGGGGGAATTTAAATGTGTACCTGGTGTTGGAAAATGAGCAAAACTGACTTAGACAAGGGTGCCACTCCCTAGTCGTGTTTTGTCTGACAGGGAGCTGCAACTGAAGGCCCACAAATTTGATGTTATGAGCTTCCAACTAGCTGAAAATCATGTAAAAGTAGGGGGGCCATAGTGCGACGCCCCTGTCCTAGGTAGGACTAGGGTGCCACGCCCCTGTCCCTAATGATTTTGGGAGATATCTGAAGCTTTAGAATAGTCATTGTGCCTTTCAATAGTCTTGAAAGTCTTTTGGGTACCTGCACCTACACCTGCAACTGAAAAAAGGGTTTTGGGTGGCTATATGGGTTTTACCCTAGTCAAACCCCTATTTTGGTGATTTCCACCTTAACAAATAGCCAGTTTGTATAGTAAAATAGTGTGTGTAGGAAACTTGCGTGTGTGCAAGACCCTCAAAATGAGAAAGATAAGAAACTAGAGCTACTCTACGCTTTGGAGAGTAAACCCTAAATGTATGTAAATGTAAATGTAAATGAGAATGCTATAAAACAAATGTGCTAAATTATTTAAAGCATGAATGTAAATATGAAAATGAGTGTAAGGAATCTCATACAAAGACATAAAAATAACATGAAACCATACCAATCTCCAAGGGAGAGATATAAGCCACTTGATCACCTATTATTCTTCAATGTCTTCAAGGATCCTAATTGATGATAAATACTTGATGAATAATTTATGAATGCTTGATGAATGTTGTTGAAGACTCCACATAAGCTTCTTTTTCAGTGCATGGAAGGCTCTTTGTGATCTCTTAGCCAAAAACTCTTCTTCTTAGATACCTTCAAATGAAGAAAGAGAGCTCTTATGTATGAAACCCTAGATCTTAATTTCATCTTTAGGCCAACCTAGGATTTGAATTTTCTATCAATTTATTGGGGCTAAGTATTATAATATCATAGAATTATACTCCCAAAATTTCAGGAAGAATGTCAGGGACCATGCTGCACTTACACATGGTCCGACCAAATTTTCACCAAATTTTTGGTGTTGTTAGATATGATGATATTAGAGTGAATCCCAAAGTTACAGCTGATTTTGAGATGTTTTTATATGCAAAATCAATCCTTAAAGGTCTAAATAAGACATAATTAGGGTTTATGATTTAATGATTTATTGGAGGTAAAGGGTCCAATTTTATGATGTGAAGAGTGATGAAATATGACTTTAGATTTAATTAAATTAATGAATTAAATGCTTAAAAGGAAATTACAATGCAAGATGCAAACAGACTAAGGCGGGTGCTAAACTAAGCGTAGAATTGTACCACCCTAGCAAGGTTGTACAATTTATAATGCTACATCTACTAATATGTCTTGTGTTAATTTTGTTTGTTTTAGGGTACCCCCTTCATGTCTAGGCCTCCCCCTCAGCGAAAGAAATCTTTGAGGATGCCTAAACATGGGAAGAAGGTAATTGAACACATTTTTAATTGTACAGTTGTTTGAAAAGGTTGAAATTTTCGTAGTTGGAATTTGTAGATTGATTAGTGTTTTTTGTCTGTTTTATATACAATAGCCATTTGGCTTTGTAGATTTGTTGAATGCACTTGATACGCCCAAGGATCGAGAGAGAGCAAAGGTATGTATCTCTACCTTATTTTCTTGATTTGATAATTATATGCATGTGTACATGTGAAATTGTGATAAATTATAATATTATCATTTTTCATACAAGAAATATGCATAGCCACTTCATTAATGGTGAGCCCTCTTCCGTGTACTGGAGAAGCATCTCAGGATTTAATACACTTTTGTTTTATATATTTCATTAATTGTATTTAACCTACAATACTTATCATTATATTAATTATATTTAATCTTTAATCATTTTATGTATAGGTAATAACCACAACTGCTCCATTAATGGAGAGAACTCCTTAGACTACTAGAGAAGCATCTGAGGCTTCGGTACACTTTTATTCTCTATATTGTATATTTTTAGTGTTTTTTATCTATATATGTTAGTACATTGTATTAATTGTATTAATTGTATTTAATCTACAATAGGATCCTACTTGGTTCGGCTATAACTTGGATCCTTTCAAGTTTGTGTTCAAGATAACTCCTAAGACTGACAAGGA